>NC_091189.1:39616232-39623732 GCF_040958095.1 Procambarus clarkii
GGATGGAGGGATGGGGGGAGGGAGGGAGGGATGGGGGGAGGGAGGGAGGGATGGGGGGATGGAGGGAGGGATGGGGGGGAGGGAGGGGAGTGCAGATATAGGCCCAGAGGCACGGAATGCTCATTCATGCACCCACAGAAATGCCGAAACTGGTTAGAGAAAGGCAGATGTCGTTTTGATACAGAGTGTAGATATTTTCACCTTAAGCTAAGCAAACTCTCAGTTAAAGAGAGGAAATGCTACGATCTTCATTGCCCTGATTTCCACGTCAGAGGTACACAGCGCTATATAAGAGAGGAAGTCCAATATAATAGCCCTGAAAATTTTTTAGAGGCAGGCAGAAACAGAGGGAGAAACAGACAGACAGAAACATGGCAGGAGTACGGATGGAGAGGGGGAAATGCCCAAAACTGGACTACGGTTCGTCATCAAGCCCACACATACTACACCCCCCAACTACACAGAGACTACCACACTCCCCAGTATCACTTCCAAAACTGGACAAACCATTGCCAGGCAATATGGACAATCATTCATATTTGCAAACATTCAAGGTTTAAAGCCAAAGTCAAGAAATAAAGTTAAGTTCATAAATGGCCTCCTATTAGAGACAAACAATATTTGGGGCATTCACGGAAACTCATACAAAAGATTACATGGATGGTGAAATCTGGATTCCAAATTATAATTTATATAGATGTGATAGAAAAACTAGGTCAAATGGAGGAGTAGGTCTGTATATTAATGAGGACCTGGTATGCACAGAACTACTAAACTTAACTAATGTGGTGGTAGAGGTACTTGGAATTAAGGTAGAGAAACTAAACCTAATTATTATTCTAATATATAAACCTCAGATACAATGGTTGAGGAATTCACAGAGCAGATGCACAAAATAGAGAACATACTTGATAACCTAGCAAACCCAGCTCCAGATATTATCTTCCTTGGAGATTTCAATTTAACGAGTCTAAGACGGAGAATGGCAAACACAAATATCATAGCAGGGAATGACCCAGGAAATAACCAACCACAGGTCAGAGAACTTTTGAGATTCTGTGACAAATTCTCACTCACTCAACAGATTACAGAACTAACTAGGAACAAAAACACACTAGACTTGTTATTCACAAACAATGATGAACTAATCAGAGACATCACAATCTCAGATACTTCATAATCAGACCATAAGCTCATTGAAGTGCGAACTAGCATAAATAACGGTAGTAGGTCTAAGAGACCCAACAAGCGAGAAGGAATATTCAATCAATTCAATTTCAACAATAAGAGGATCGACTGAGAAAAAATAAATGTAGATCTTGCAACCAATCAATGGGAGACAGTCTTAAGCGACAAAACTCCCACACAGGGAATAGCTCAACTGACAGCTGAAGCTAACAAAGTCTGCTTGAAGCACGTGTCTGTGAGGGTCAGAAAGAGGACCACTCTAGAAAGACAACGCAGACGACTGTACAGGAGAAGGAAAAAAATAACGGAAATGCTTCGGCAGACACAACTATCACAAGCAAGGAAAATAAGCCTACGCAGGGAGATCGAAGAAATAGAACAAACGTTGAAGCGATCATATGAGTGAGGAAATGGAATTGGAACAGAAAGCTATACAAGAGATAATGAAAAATCCAAAATATTTTTTCACATACGCAAAATCAAAATAAAAAACCTCGACCAGTATTGGACCGTTAATTACAAATGAAGGTACGTACACAGAGGACAACAAAGAGATTAGTGAAATTCTAAGAAGCCAGTATGAGGCTATGTTTAGCACACCAATAAACAACATGAAAGTTGATGACCCAGACAGCTTCTTTATGAATGACATTCAAGCTGCAGATAATATAACGGATATTACCACAAACTCGGAAGACTTTGAAAGAGAAATTGACAATATGCCTATGCACTCAGCTCCTGGGCCTGACTCATGGAATTCAATATTCATAAAGAAATGTAAAGTACCAGTAGCGAGAGCACTCAGCGTAATATGGAGAAAGAGCCTGGATACTGGGGAGATACCAGCAGCACTTAAATCTGCAGATATAGCTCCGTTGCACAAGGGGGGAAGTAAAGCCTTGGCAAAAAATTATAGGCCAGTTGCACTAACATCACGCATAATAAAAGTATTTGAAAGAGTGATTAGGAATCAAATTTCTAGTTTTATGGAAAACAATTAATTGCACAATCCAGGACAACATGGATTTAGAGCGGGAAGATCCTGTCTGTCACAGTTACTCAACCACTATGACAAAATCAAAGAAGCCCTAGAAGAAAAGCAAAATGCAGATGTTGTATACACAGACTTTGCAAAGGCGTTCGACAAATGTGACCATGGGGTGATAGCTCACAAAATGAGGTCAATGGGAATAACTGGAAAAGTAGGACGCTTGATACTCAATTTCCTGTCGAACAGAACACAAAGAGTAACAGTCAATCAGATAAAATCGAGTCCAAGCGATGTTAAAAGCTCTGTACCTCAAGGTACAGTCCTTGCACCGCTACTGTTCCTTATTCTCATATCTGATATAAACAAAAATACACGTCACAGCTTCGTGTCGTCCTTTGCAGATGACACAAAAATCAGCGTGAAAATTATCTCGGCTGAAGACAATGAAAAACTACAAGCAGATGTCAACAAAGTTTTCGATTGGGCAGCAGAAAATAACACGATGTTTAACAGTGATAAACTTCAGGTACTCGGGTACGGCAAAAATGAGGATCTGAAACATAATACAGGGTACAAAACACAATCGAATCTTCCCATAGTAGAAAAACAGTATGTCAAGGATTTGGGAATAATGATGTCCGACGATCTAAAGTTTAGGGAGCATAACCAAGCAAATATTGCGTCACGCCAGAAAAATGATCGGATGGATTACGAGAACTTTCAAATCCAGGGATCCCATCACAATGGTTGTACTCTTCAAGTCACTTGTGTTGTCCTGTCTCGAGTACTGCTCAGTACTCACTTCCCCCTTCAGAGCAGGAGAGATTGCTGAAATAGAGGGATAACAGAGAACATATACGGCATGCATAGACGAGATAAAACACCTAAATTATTGGGATTGTCTCAAAGCTCTCCAAATGTACTCTCTAGAAAGGAGATGAGAGAGATACCAAATAATATACACATGGAAAATACTGGAGGGACAGGTCCCAAATCTACACAGTAAAATAACAACGTACTGGAGTGAACGATATGGAAGAAAATGCAAGATTGAACCAGTGAAGAGCAGAGGTGCCATAGGCACAATCAGAGAGCACTGTATAAACATCAGAGGTCCGCGGTTGTTCAACGTCCTCCCAGCGACTATAAGAAATATTGCCGGAACAACCGTGGACATCTTCAAGAGAAAACTGGACTGTTTTCTAAGAGAAGTTCCGGATCAGCCAGGCTGTGGTGGGTATGTGGCCCTACGGGCCGCTCCAAGCAACAGCCTGGTGGATCAAACTTTCACAAGTCGAGCATGGCCTTGGGGAGTAAAAGAACTCCCAGAACCCCATCAAGCAGGTATCAAGCAGGAGGGATGGATGGATGGATGGAGGGATGGATAGGTGTTGAGTTGAGGTGAAGCCGAGTGTGTGTATAGGATGTATGGGGCCGGGGGGGGGGGGCTGGCTCGCTTTGATAAGCCTAACACACTTGACTCAGTTAACCAGATTTGTTTCTTAAATTTTGGATGTACATCATATATATATTTTTGGTTAGATTTTGAATAGTGATATTATTAGGATTATTAAAATACTTGTTTCATGAATGCTTATTGTATTAGATGGAGATTCTCCAGGGTGTTTTGGCTGGCTAGCAATCTACTGAGCCATTTCCCAGAAAGATCTGGGGGGGGGGGGGAAGGAGGGTGTCGGGGAGAGGTTCAGTGAGGGTGAGGGAGGGGATGATAGAGGTAGGCGGCCTGCTTGCCATGTGAGGACCCCCTGATGCCAAAACAAACCCAATACTGACTTTCAGTAATATCGACCGCCAGACTGGTGTATGAGGATCTAGATACCGGTCTCCCAAACCAGTCGTTATTACCAGCAGATCAGTATAAAAGAGGCTGTTAAATTGAGTGGACACTGTGACACCTCGGCTTACGAATCCCCCTCTTTACGAACTTTTCGGGTTACGGAAAGTTACAAATATATTACCATTGATGTATCATTATCATGTAGCATTACCACAACATCAATGATGCAATATTTACTTATTTGGCATTTTCCTGTAAACAAGGAATTACTTACCTAATACAGGTACGTTTATTTTGAAAATGTCCGAGTCATAACGTGGAGCATCTTCAGCATACACTGAACTTGGACCGCCAGATATTATTATGGCTCTGAAAGACAACATTTAACACATTAACAAGACTTGTACCAGTGCTTCCTAATGTTTATCAACAAATAAATAAGCAACCAATTTACCCTTTCAGCATGACAGCCATCTCTACACATGTAAAAACCTTCATATGCTTACTACTCAAACCTTTCTCATGCTTACTATAAGTTGTAAAAAGTCAACCCATCCTCCTGTTTACATAGTACCTATTGTGATGATCGTCAAATGTCAGAATGTGTACGTTCTTAGCTTTTAGATAGTAGTATACCAACTAATAAGAAATTCTTTTAAATAAATGAAGCTAATACACAAACTTAAATATTCCTAAGCCTAGTATAGTGCACACATGTACTATATTAGACCTCAGATATCACATATTAGGCCTAGGGAGGTTAGGATAGGTTAATTAACTTTATCAAAGCAACACAAGTAAAAAATAGTTTCCCGGTTTGCCCAACTCCATAGTTCAGATTTCAACATTCTAATTTCGTTGTATGTCGGTATACATACATACATACATACATACATACATACATTACATACATACATACATACATAATGTTGTACCTAGTAGCCAGAATGCAGTACTTGGACTACTATGCAAGTCCCAATTTGCCTAATAAGCCAAGTTTTCCTGAATTTATATATTTTTCTAATTTTTTTTCTTATGAAATGATAAAGCTATCAATTTCATTATGTATTAGTTATTCTTTTTTAAATTTAAGTTAAAATTAACGTAGATATATGACCGAACCTAACCAACCCTACCTAACCTAACCTATTTTAACCTAACTTAAACTAACACAACTAGGTAAATAATTTATGTTCTTAATATAATATAATAATAATAATAATAATAATAATAATAATAATAATACACATATACTAATTGGAAACAATTTATTGAAAATAAAGAAAATCACTCACCCTATTAGGCACATCGGGCCTTGCATAGTAGGCCGAGAAATGCGTTCTGGCTACTAGGTACGACATATATAAATGTGTGTGTGTGTGTATTTACCTAAGTGTAGTTACAGGATGAGAGCTACGCTCGTGGTGTCCCGTCTTCCCAGCACTCTTTGTCATATAACGCTTTGAAACTACTGACGGTCTTGGCCTCCACCACCTTCTCACTTAACTTGTTCCAACCGTCTACCACTCTATTTGCGAAGGTGAATTTTCTTATATTTCTTCGGCATCATGTGTTTAGCTAGCTTAAATCTATGACCTCTTGTTCTTGAAGTGCCAGGTCTCAGGAAATCCTCCCTGTTGATTTTATCAATCCCTGTTACTATTTTCTATGTAGTGATCATATCACCTCTTTTTCTTCTGTCTTCTAGTTTTGGCATGTTCAATGCTTCCAACCTCTCCTCGTAGCTCTTGCCCTTTAGTTCTGGGAGCCACTTCGTAGCATGTCTTTGCACCTTTTCCAGTTTGTTGATGCGCTTCTTAAGATATGGGCACCACACAACAACTGCATATTCTAGCTTTGGCCTAACAAAAGTCATGAACAATTTCTTTAGTATATCGCCATCCATGTATTTAAATGCAATTCTGAAGTTAGAAAGCATTGCATAGGCTCCTTGCACAATATTCTTTATGTGGTCCTCAGGTGATAGTTTTCTATCTAGAACCACCCCTAGATCTCTTTCTTTATCAGAATTCTTTAAAGATTTCTCACATAATATATAGGTTGTATGGGGTCTATGTTCTCCTATTCCACATTCCATAACATGACATTTATTAACATTAAATTCCATTTGCCAAGTGGTGCTCCATATACTTATTTTGTCCAGGTCTTCTTGAAGGGCATGACAATCATCTAAATTTCTTATCCTTCCTATTATCTTAGCATCATCAGCAAACATGTTCATATAATTCTGTATACCAACTGGTAGATCATTTATGTACACAATAAACATCACTGGTGCAAGAACTGAACCCTGTGGTACTCCACTTGTGACATTTCTCCATTCCGATACATTGCCTCTGATTACTGCCCTCATTTTTCTATCAGTCAGAAAATTTTTCATCCATGATAGAAGCTTACCTGTCACCCCTCCAATATTTTCCAGTTTCCAGAACAACCTCTTATGTGGAACTCTGTCGAAAGCCTTTTTTAGGTCCAGATAGATGCAGTCAACCCAACCATCTCTTTCCTGTAATATCTCTGTGGCTCGATCATAGAAACTGAGTAAATTCGATACACAGGATCTTCCAGATCGAAAACCATACTGTCTGTCTGATATTATATCATTTCTCTCCAGGTGTTCTACCCATTTAGTTTTGATTAGCTTTTCCAATACTTTCACTATTACCCATGGTGAAACTCCATCTGGGCCAACTGCTTTGTTCTTACTGAGCTCCTTTAGCATATTTTCCACTTCATCTCTAGACACCTCTATACGCTCTATGTTGTTCTCTGGAATTCTTATTGTGTCTGGTTCTCCGAAGATTTCATTTTGTACAAACACACTTTGGAACTTTTCATTTAATGTTTCGCACATTTCCTTTTCATTTTCCGTGAATCTGTTTCCCATTTTCAACCTCTGGATATTATCCTTTACCTGCAATTTGTTGTTTATGAATTTGTAGAATAGGCCCGGTTCTGTTTTACATTTATCTGCTATCCCTTTTTCAAAATTCCTTTCTGCCTCTCTCCTTACTGCTGTATAGTTGTTTCTCGCATCTTTGTATCGCTGGTATGTTTGGGGGTTTGGCCTCTTCCTATACTGATTTCATTTTTGTGTCTTTTGGTCTCTTGCCCTCTCACAATTTCTGTCGAACCAATCCTGTTTTCTGGCCCTGCATCTCTGTTTTGGTATGAATGTTTGTGTGCCTTCCTCGTATAGTTTTAAAAATTTGGCATACATTTCATTTACTTCCCTGCCTAGCAACAATTCTGTCCAATTACACTCATTAAAAAAATTTCGAAGTTCCCCATAGTTGCCTCTCCTTAAATCGAGTTTATCAACTGTTTCAATGTCCCCATTTTCTTCTAGATGATATCTTAAAGCATATTTAATGTCTAACAGGACGTGATCACTCTTTCCCAAGGGAGGAAGGTACTGGATGTCAAAAATCTCTTCTTCTTTCCTGGTGAATACTAGATCCAGTACTGACGGTACATCTCCTTCCCTCATTCTTGTGGCTTG
>NC_091189.1:39628732-39666232 GCF_040958095.1 Procambarus clarkii
AGCTCATAAAATGGAGGAAAGGGTCCTGAAAGATATTGTTAATAGAAACGTTATCCCTACAGACAAAAATCAGAGGATACAACTGACGATTTACTATAAAACCAGAAAAACGGCCAGCCTACTCATGAGAAACTCTCCAGACACAAAACAGAACGCTTTAAAAGAGACTAACGTCGTCTATGCCTTCAAATGCCCACTTGGGGACTGTAAGCTCCAAAAAACCCAGTATATAGGCAAGACAACAACATCTCTTTCTAGGCGTTTAACGATGCATAAGCAACAGGGCTCCATTAAGGAACATATAATCTCTTCCCATAACCAAACCATCGCCAGAGAAATCCTAGTAAACAACACAGAAATCATCGATAGATACAGCGATAGCAGGCGGCTTGACGTTTGCGAGGCACTACACATCAAGAAGTCAACACCAGCAATCAACAGCCAATTATTGCACAACTATATTCTACCCACCTCAAGACTCCGCTCCAATATAGAAGCATCAAGAAATATGGACCAATAGGCTTTCTACAAACACTTCTATTCAATACCCATTGTTTCTGTTCTGTCTTGTGTTGATACTTTTAATACCCTATTAATATCCCCTGTTCTGTCTTGTGTTAATGCCACATCATCCTTCCCACCTCACTCAAATGTAGATATAATATCAGAGAGACGTAAGTTCTAATCAGTTGTGTATTTGTGAAGTCTTTGAAAATGTAATAAGTTTTACGAAACGCGCCCGTGTCGCGTCAGACTAGAAATAAAAATGAATTTTGGAGAAGTGATTTTTGATTTACCTCCAACAGTGAAGCGTAATGTACGAAAGATTGAGAAAATTTGTGTTAGAATTATTAATCTTACTTTTTCGGTCATATTTAATAATATATGTCTACAGTATATATATATATATATACACACACGCACACATACATACATACACAACTAGTATATAAATATAAATATACTATCATCATTACTATATACCTCATCGTATATACGTATACTATATACCTCATTGTTGGTATAAGTACTACCAAAACAGGAGGATGGGCTGTAAAAAATATACAATTACCACCTAACATGATCCAAGTGTGAGAACACCATTCCTTCAATATTTTATGCAATTTAAAAAAAATGTGCATAGTAAATTACAATACAGCACGGCTATTTAAGTTCTCATCACAGAGAACCCTCACCTATATCCCTTTTCTTTAAGAGTATATGCCGGAGTGTCGAGAGGTAGGATGTCTGTCTCAACATTAAGTTCCCGGACACGTCTGTCAATGACTTTCCCGTACTGGGCCCCAGCATCTAAAATGGCAACACGTTCTCCTACTGATCCATTCATGGCGGTGGTTTCCTCGTTGCTGTTGTGGCTGCCGTTGCTGCTGCTCCCACTACCCTGCCTGCACCCACACCACGCCAGCCGGCACTGCAAGTGTTATGTATGGATATAGAAACAAATTAACATATAGTAATACAAAAACCCATGTGTATAAAGCACATTTGTCAACATTATTCCTGACCCAAGTTATCAGGAAAAACCCTATGCTCCAAGCTCTCAAAATCAACAACATCAGTAGGTCATCTACCGTAACATTTACACTATGCATAGCTACAAAAAAATTATTTCTCCACCCACCAATCTCCCCAAAAAATCCAATTCCAATATCAAGGGCAAGTGAAGCCACATTTAGTATTTCTGTCAGGAATGTTTGCTTAATTAATTTATTGGCTGCACTATATAAACATTAACCCCCTGGACTGCACAAGGGCTACAAAAGGCATTTTCTGTATGTGCACAAAAGAAAAAAAAAAGTTGTCCTCATATATTGTTAAAAACCATGTCATGAGCATGGGAAAAATGTCCACAAAATTGTCACTTATTTTGGGAGTAGTGAACGATCATTTCTTAATGTCAACACATCTTGTTCAAAAGCAAGACAGGCCACCTAGCCAAGTCGTTACCAGAATCAAAATCATTTACAGGCTCATACAAGTTCAGTTCAACACTTATTTCCTAATGTACAAGTGACATTCATGAAAAAGCCTTACTGCTAGGTTGAGAGCTAGTGCTGCATCCTTCAAGCAAGCCACCTATGTGCATAGCTACCTACCCTCTTTTTAAAGATGGCAGATGTTTACTTTGGGCCTCAGACACTGATTGGCAGCTTTGTGCAAATAAAGCCAGAGTACTTACAACCATATGATTGATGTGCACAATCAATTAAACATCTCTGGATACATATTCCATTATTGCAACATTAGCAACATGTTGTACAGTACAACACTAAACACAGTAAAAAGGAACTGAACAAAATTATACCACAAACATAATTCTGAACCTGGAAGTTTTGGGCAGGCAATACTATAATGTTACAAGTTGCATACAAGCCAGGTCCCAAATCTACACAGTAAAACAACAACATACTGGAGTGAACAATATGGAAGAAATGCAGAATAAAACCAGTGAAGAGCAGGGATGCCCTAGGCACAATCAGAGAACACTGTATAAACATCAGAGGTCTGCGGTTGTTCAACACACTCCCAGCGAGTATAAGAAATATTGCCGGAATAACCATAACCATGGACATCTTCAAGTGAAAACTGGATTGTTTTCTCCAAGGAGTGGCGGACCAACTTGGCTGTGGTGGATATGTGGGCCTGTGGGCCACTCCAAACAACAACCTAGTGGACCAAACTCTCAAGTCAAGCCTGGCCTCAGGCCGGGCTTGGGGAGTAGAACAACTCCCAGTACCCCATCAAGCAGGTATCAAGCCACAACTGTGAAGCCATCCTCATAATCCAGTAAATTTTGTAGTGAAGTATTGCACAATACTTTACATCGGATCAGGAAAATGCATTCATTTTAAGCTGAGTATGATCCAGATATAAAAATGCAATATCTGGTGTATTCCCAGATATTTATAAATAGCATGCTGATAAAAACGGAATAATTGAAACAGAACCTGGAGGCTGCAGCATCAAGGTATGCATCACAAAAGGTGAAACCAATTAGGTTATAACTTTCCAAACGAAACATTACAGTGTCTCATGAGAATATAGAAACTGCACTTTAAAACAAGCCCAAATATGAGAACACACACACACACACAGAACATAAAGGTATAGTGCTCTTGAAAAATAGGTGAGATAACAGGAAAGTGCTAAGGGAAGTGAAAAATCGGATGAGAAAAAGTTGCCCTAGTGTTTACAGTGCAGAGAAGAACATTCAAGATGGCCACTGGCAAGGGGAAAAACAAAACAGAGCTTGATTTTGAGGGATTCAATGAAGAAAGCATTGATATTAGCAGTCTACATAACAAGTTGGTAAATTTAGATACTATAGTGAACTCTCATGTAGAAATAATTAGTAAATTGAAAGAAAGTAATGACCATTTGAATAGCAAAGTTTTATGTCTTGAGGGTTTAGTGAAAGACTTGCGCAAGGATAAGAATCAATTGGAAACAAATTGCAAAGCCATGGAAGAAGAAAATAAACTCTTAAAAATAGCTTTGGAAGAAGTTAAAGTAAATTTAAACATAAATGACTACAATAGGTTAGGCAAGGAAATTCAACAGGAGAAACAGCTTTTGTCAGCACAGATGGAGGAAGTTACACAGGGAATAGAACAGTGCAAGAAAGATATGCAACTCACTTATGCACAAGTGGCCAAGGAGAAGGAAAAAATAGAAGAAGCAGTAAAGGAAGTCAAACACTGCAGCAACCAAGATAAAACAAACATTAGGCTGGAAGTGAGAAAAGAATTGGCATCTAACTCGAAGTTGGTGCAAAACACAGTTGATCGGAGTAAGTCCCTGATCATTTTTGGCTGCAAAGAAAAGGCGATAACATCTAGGTCAGAAAGAGCTGTAGAAGAAGCTAAAGTAGTAGATAAAATTGTTGGCCTCGTGGAAGGTCTTACAACCATAGAGAATGTGTGCGACTACAGGAGAATAGGCAGGTACGTAAAAGGGAAAGATCGACCTTTGAGGATCACCCTAAACGGTGCCAAACAGATGGAAGAAGTACTAAGGAATGCTAGAAAATTGCAAAGTGATGAGGATGGGAAAGGGTGGTCGTTAAGACGAGATCTTTCAAAAGAAGATAGAGAGAAGCTGAAACTGAACCTCGCCGAGGCAAAACATTAAATGAGAGCAGGAATGAAGAAGAAATAAATTCTTTTTTCTACAAAGTGATAGGGGTAGGCAAACCAGTAAAGTGGTACATAAAGGCAAACCAACAAAATCAATAGAGAGAGGGGGAGTGAAGAATAAGGAGAGGGGGAACAAGTTCCTGAAGATTGCATACACCAACATAGATGGAGTGAGATCGAAGATACTGGAGTTAAGTGATGTAATACAGCTGCAGACACCAGACATTGTTGCACTCAGGGAGACAAAACATGAAGATGTAATTATAAATGAGGTCATATTCCCAAGGGGCTACTCAATTTGGAGACGGGACAGAAAAATTAGGAAAGGCGGTGGCGTTGCTGTGCTGGTAAAAGAACACCTAAAGGTGAAGGAAATAATGACTGCCAATCCACAAGAAGTTGACATAATAGCACTAGAGATCTGCCATGAGGATGATAAACTAATGATAATAAATGCATATAGTCCACCGCCAAGCAGCACATGGTCAAAGGAGGAGCTAGATAGTAAACGTGAAGGTCTTATAACAACAATGAGAGAGATTATAGCGAGAGCGGATAACGATAGATCACGACTGTTGATAGTCGGTGACTTCAACTTGAAATCCATAGACTGGGAAGCATATGAAGCTAAAACAGAAGATTTTTGGACCTGTAAATTTGTAGACCTCATCCTGGAAACATTCTTGTATCAACATGTTAAACAAACTACGAGGATGAGGGAAGGGGACGTTTCCTCCATGCTAGATTTGATATTTACCAGGAAAGAGGAAGAGATATTTGACATTCAGTACCTTCCTCCCTTGGGTAAAAGTGACCATGTCATTTTGGGAATAAAGTATGCAATGCGTTATAAGCTGGAAGAAAATGAGGAGGTTGAAGCAGTTGAAAAACCAGACTTCAGGAGAGGACATTATGGTGACCTTAGAAATTTTTTTAGTGAGTATAATTGGACAGACTTGATGCTAGGCAAGGAAGTGAATGAGATGTATGTCAAGTTTTGTGAAATATATGATAAAGGCACAAAAAAATTTATACCAAAACAGAGATGCAGAACTAGGAAACAGGATTGGTTTAATAGAAATTGCGAGAGGGCTAGAGACCAAAAGACACAAAAATGGAATCGATACAGGAAGAGGCCAAACCCCCAAACATACCAGCGATACAAAGATGCGAGAAACAACTACACGGTAGTGAGGAGAGAGGCAGAAAGAAAATTTGAAAAAGGGATTGCAGACAAATGTAAAACAGAACCAGGTCTATTCTATAAATTCATAAACAACAAATTGCAGGTAAAGGATAATATCCAGCGGTTGAAAATGGGAAATAGATTCACGGAAAATGAAAAGGAAATGTGTGAAACACTAAACGAAAAGTTCCAAAGTGTGTTTGTACAAAATGAAATCTTTAAGGAACCAGATACAATAAGAATTCCAGAGAACAACATAGAGCACATAGAGGTGTCTAGAGACGAAGTGGAAAAAAATGCTCAAGGAGCTCGGTAAGAACAAAGCAGCTGGCCCAGATGGCGTTTCACCATGGGTTCTGAGAGAATGTGCATCTGAGCTCAGCATTCCACTTCACCTGATCTTTCAGGCATCCCTGTGTACAGGAATCGTAGCAGACGTGTGGAAACAGGCTAACATAGTTCCAATCTACAAAAGTGGAAGCAGGGAAGACCCCCTCAATTATAGACCTGTATCATTGACAAGTGTAATAGTGAAAGTATTGGAAAAACTAATCAAAACTAAATGGGTAGAACACCTAGAGAGAAATGATATAATATCAGACAGACAGTATGATTTTCGATCTGGAAGATCCTGTGTATCGAATTTACTCAGTTTCTATGATCGAGCCACAGAGATATTACAGGAAAGAGATGGTTGGGTTGACTGCATCTATCTGGACCTAAAAAAGGCTTTCGACAGAGTTCCACATAAGAGGTTGTTCTGGAAACTGGAAAATATTGGAGGGGTGACAGGTAAGCTTCTATCATGGATGAAAAATTTTCTGACTGATAGAAAAATGAGGGCAGTAATCAGAGGCAATGTATCGGAATGGAGAAATGTCACAAGTGGAGTACCACAGGGCTCAGTTCTTGCACCAGTGATGTTTATTGTCTACATAAATGATCTACCAGTTGGTATACAGAATTATATGAACATGTTTGCTGATGATGCTAAGATAATAGGAAAGATAAGAAATTTAGATGATTGTCATGCCCTTCAAGAAGACCTGGACAAAATAAGTATATGGAGCACCACTTGGCAAATGGAATTTAATGTTAATAAATGTCATGTTATGGAATGTGGAATAGGAGAACATAGACCCCACACAACCTATATATTATGTGAGAAATCTTTAAAGAATTCTGATAAAGAAAGAGATCTAGGGGTGGTTCTAGATAGAAAACTATCACCTGAGGACCACATAAAGAATATTGTGCAAGGAGCCTATGCTATGCTTTCTAACTTCAGAATTGCATTTAAATACATGGATGGCGATATACTGAAGAAATTGTTCATTACTTTTGTTAGGCCAAAGCTAGAATATGCAGCTGTTGTGTGGTGCCCATATCTTAAGAAGCACATCAACAAACTGGAAAAGGTGCAAAGACATGCTACTAAGTGGCTCCCAGAACTGAAGGGTAAGAGCTACGAGGAGAGGTTAGAAGCATTAAACATGCCAAAACTAGAAGACAAGAAAAAGAGGTGATATGATCACTACATACAAAATAGTAACAGGAATTGATAAAATCGACAGGGAAGATTTCCTGAGACCTGGCACTTCAAGAACAAGAGGTCATAGATTTAAACTAGCTAAACACAGATGCCGAAGAAATATAAGAAAATTCACCTTCGCAAATAGAGTGGTAGACGGTTGGAACAAGTTAAGTGAGAAGGTGGTGGAGGCCAAGACCGTCAGTAGTTTCAAAGCGTTATATGACAAAGAGTGCTGGGAAGATGGGACACCACGAGCGTAGCTCTCATCCTGTAACTACACTTAGGTAATTACACACACACACACACACTTCAAAACGATTACACCCCTAGGGTCAACACTTGCATCAGAGGAGCTCCAGCATATTTCAACAATCCTAAGTATTGTAGTACAGGTTGATGATAGCGAGTGGTGTCCCATAGAACATAAAGGTATAGTGCTTTTGAAAAATAAGCGAGATAACAGGAATGTGCCAAGGGAAATGAAAAAATTGGATGAGAAAAAGTTGTCCTAGTATTACAATTGCAGACAAGAACATTCAAGATGGCTGCCGGCAAGAGGAAAACAAACAAGAGCTTGATTTTGTGGGATTCAGTGAAGAAAGCATTGATATAAGCAGTCTACACAACAAGTTGGCAAAATCAGATACTATAGTGAACTCTCATGTAGAAATAATCAGTAAACTGAAAGAAAGAAATGACCATTAGAGTATCAAAGTTTTGTCTCGAGGGTTCAGTGTAAAACTTGTGCAAGGACAAGAATCGATTGGAAACAAATTGCAAAGCCATGGAAGAGGAAAATAAACTCTTAAAAATAGCTTTGGGAGAAGTTAAAGCAAATTTAAACATAAATTACTACAATAGGTTAGGTAAGGTAAGGAAATTCAACAGGAAAAAGTTTTTGTCAGCACAGATGGAGGAAATTACACCGGGAATAAAACAGTGCAAGAAGGATATGCAACTCGCCTATGTACAAGTGGCCAAGGAGAAAGAAAAAGTAGAATAAGCCGTAAAAGAAGCCAAACACTCAGCAACCAGGATAAAACAAACATTAGGCTGGAAGCGAGAAAGGAATTGGCATCTAACCCGAAGTTGGTGCAAAACACAGTTGATCAGATTAAGTCCCTGATATTTTTTGGTTGCAAAGAAAAGGAGATAACATCTAGGTCAGTAAGAGCTATAGAAGAAGCGAAAGTAGTAGATAAAATTGTTGGCCTCATAGAAGGTCTTACTACCATAGAGAATGTGTGCAACTACAGGAGAATAGGCAGGTATGTAAAAGGGAAAGATCAACCTTTGAGGATCACTTTAACCCTTAAACTGCGCATGGCGTATATATACGCCCTGAGTAACATGTCCCATGGTGCGCATGGCGTATATATACGCCATAGGGTGCCAGGCCTGATTCAAATGGCCCGCGGCTACACGGGGTTCACAGTAGCTTCCTCAGGGCTCTTGTAAACAGATGCCATTTTAAAAAAAAATCGTGGGCAATATTCTCAGGTGTGAGAGGCACAGTACTGTTGGAGCAACCAAGGCCGGCGCACGCAGCATGAGCGAACAGCATTGATGTTCAGCTTGTGACCACAGCATCGCCGAAAAATGTCAAAATAAATATATAATTGTTATTATTTAGCGATGACAATATTACAGATGACCAATGACTGTGATATAAATAACCAGGGTTGTGATAATAGCAGGATTGTTGTAATAATTAGCGCTGTGAGAGGAGTGATGCTGAGAGACGGAGGGAGACAGCATCGTTTACTGACTGTGTGGCCACCTGTTATTGTTTGCATTCACTATACCAGGTCAGTGGTTCTCTATGGTGAACACAAATGTAGATACTTATATATAATGTGTGTATTAGTGTAATAACAGCAAAAGGATTATGCTGGGAGGAGCCATATGGGTGACGGAGGTGACGTCGTCTGCACGATTTGTCTAGCTGTTTAGAGGGTGGCCACTATGCTCTTTGGGCGCACTACAAGCTTAGGTGTACAGTTACGGTGCATAAAACATGTAGATATTTATATATAATATGTGTATATAGGGTAATAACACTGCAAAAGGTATTGTTGGGGGAGAAAGTTTAGTGCGTGTGACCTTGAAAGAGTGAGGGAGCCGCCAGCCGCCATCTGTGTATAGCGACGACTCTTAGTGCCTGAACTAACTATATCAGCTTAGCTGTACAGTTGTGGTGAACAAAATATATACATACTTATATATAACGTCTGTATATAGTGTAATAACACCACAAATGGTATTGTTGGGGGAGAAAGTTTAGTGCGTGTGTTGAGGGAGTGGCAGCGAGTGGCTGGCTGGTGTGTGGCGGTAACTCCTCGTTGCTTTTCGACTCTCAATACCAACTTAGTGGTTCGTTATGGTGACCAAAACATGCCAATACTTATATATAACCTGTGTATAGAGTGTAATAGCAGCAAAACTATTTGTTTATTGTTTTATTAACATAATAATTGAATCACTAATATGCACATCATACTTTTGAGTATAGCGATTATTAACCACTTTTATTATATAAATATATTACAATACACACTATTGAATAATAGTACTGCAAAAAAACTAAGAAAAAATCAGTCGGAGACATTGAAACAATTAGGTAATAATATCTTTGTGGCAACTCCCATCTGTCAACGCGGGTGACGCTGACCGGGTCTGACGACCGCTCTGTCAACGCCCACTTTTTGCCAGACTTCCTCGGTCAATTGCGCCCAAAATATGTCACCTACGATTTTTTTGTTATTTTTTCCGTGCTCAGGGGACACAAATTAACATGTTTAGAAGACGGAAAAAATTTTTTGAATTTTTTTTTTTCTTGCGCACAGGGGTGTAAATGTCCCAAGGACCCCTGAGCAGTGTAAGGGTTAAAAGGTGCCAAACAGATGGAAGAAGTACTAAGGAATGCTAGAAAATTACAAAGTGATGAGGATGGGAAAGTGTTATCTTGAGGTTATCTTGAGTTGATTTTGGGGCTTTTTAGTGTCCTCGCGGCCCAGTCCTCGACCAGGCCTCCACTCCCAGGAAGCAGCTCGTGATAGCTGACTAACTCCCAGGTACCTATTTACTGCTAGGTAATAGGGGCATCAAGGTTAAAGAAACTCTGCCCATCGTTTCTCACCGGCGCCCGGGATCGAACACGGGACCTCAGGATCACATGTCCAGCGTGCTGTCCACTCGGCCGGCCAGCCCTGTGGTCATTAGGACGAGATCTTTCAAGAGAAGACAGAGAGAAGCTGAAACTAAACCTCGTAGACGCAAAACGTCTAAATGAGAGCAGAAACGAAGAAGAAATAATTTTTTTTTCTACAAAGTGATAGGGGTAGGCAAACAAGTAAAATGGTACAAAAAGGCAAACATAATTGCTAGAGACAGGGGTAGTGAAGAATAAGGAGAGGGGAAACATGTTCCTGAAAATAGTATACACCAATGTAGATGGATGGAGTGAGATCAAAGATACTGGAGTTAAGTGATGTAACACAGCTGCAGACACCAGACATTCTTGCACTCAGGGAGACAAACTTGAAGATGTAATTTTAAATGAGGTCATATTCCCAAGGGGCTACTCAATTTGGAGACGGGACAGAAAAATTAGGAAAGGCGGTGGCATTGCTGTGCTGGTGAAAGAACACCTAAAGGTGAACGAAATAATGACTGCCAATCCACAAGAAGTTGACATAATAGCACTAGAGATCTGCCATGAGGATGATAAACTAATGATCATAAAAGCATATAGTCCACCGCCAAGCAACACATGGGAAAAGGTAGAGCTAGATAGTCAACGAGAGGGTCTTAAAACAATAATGAGAGATTATAGCGAGAGCGGATAAAGATAGATCACGACTGTTGATAGTCGGTGACTTCAACTTGAAATCCATAGACTGGGAAGCATATGAAGCTAGAACAGAGGATTTTTGGGCCTGTAGATTTGTAGACCTCATCCTGGAAACATTCTTATATCAACATGTTAAACAAGCTTCGAGGATGAGGGAAGGGGAGGTTCCCTCCATGCTAGATTTGATATTTACCAGGAAGGAGTTAGGGATATTTGACATTCAGTATGCAGGCGATGAGTCACAATAACGTGGCTGAAGTATGTTGACCAGACCACACACTAGAAATTAAAGGAACGACGACGTTTCGGTCCGTCCTGGACCATTCTCAAGTCGATTGTGATGAGGAGGTAGGGACAGGCAATAAATAGGCAAGAGAGAGCTGAGGAGGAGAGTCAGGGCTCTGACTCTCCTCCTCAGCTCTCTGTATCTTCCTCCCTTGGGTAAAAGTGACCACGACTTTTTGGGAATAAAGTATGCAATGCATTATAATCTGGAAGAAAATAAGGAGGTTGAAGCAGTTGAAAAACCTGACTTCAGGAGAGGACATTATGGCAACCTTAGAATTTTTTTAGTGGGTATACTGTACAGTAATGGAGATCACGGAGAACACAGTAAGAATATATCCTATGAAGATGAAGACACCAGAATTGTCTAAAAAAAAAAAAAAAAAAAAGAACTTGGGTGGCTATAAATAAAATGTCCACAGAACACAAATTATATGTACTGCACTATCATAAAATGCTGACCAACTTCAGGTTGACAGTACATTACATACTAGACATGAAAAATTGCTAATAACTTATTCAAAACATTCACCATATCAGAAGTTGAAATATGTAGCAGTGACATAGTTGGTGCCTTCACCTAAAGAAACTCTTAACTTAGAAAGAGCGAAAAAACAAGCTAGTAAATGGGTCCAGAGCGTTGAAGAGGTTAAGTCAGAAATTTATCAGTCAGGAGTAAAGAAAAATGGAAGAAATGAAAACTACTCAAGTGCATCAAGAGGAGTTAACTAGTGGATAACAAATTTTGGTTACGAGAAGAACTGAAAGGCATACGCTAGTGAAAAGTCTGAAAGAAAGAAAGACCTAAGAATGCATTTCTTTGACCAGACACTGCAAGATGAAATTTGCAAAAAAAAATTGAATAATGAAATGCCTCTTTCTGGATGAAAGTGGCTTCCTCAAGCTACCCCACAGAGTGGCTCCCAACTACTAGGTCACATCAGCTGTAGCATTCTGTTTGGGCTACCAGGGGATCAGAGCCAGGCCCCCTCATAGAGGATGAGAGAGCAAGTGACACTCCTTCACCCCACTAAGAAAGCATCCAGAAAGTCAGCAAACTAATATAGACCACTGCTGGGTTCAAAGAAACCCAAGCCTCAAGATTGCCAAACAAACTCTCACAAAAACTGTAGACAAAATGACCAAATCTCACAAAACTAGCATGAGCTCATTAGCGTTACTTATCACCAGTTGAGAAGCCCAGAGCTCTAAGTCTCCCCCAGTCAACCAAGCCAGTTCTGGAACAGATGTAAACATACACAACCCCTCATGAACCTGGAAGAAAGGGAGCCACCGGGGCCCATCCAGAAAGAGGTGCTTCACTACATTCAATGCTGGTTTTCTGGGGAAGTCCCTTGTTGCTCCCTGAAGCTAACTGCAGTTCTCAGAGAAGGAAAAACCAGAGACATTAACGAGGAGAGATAAAAGTAATCAAATTGAAGAAGAGGCAAAAGGTCAAGAGAAAAGACCCAATGTAACATAGGCATCACTGGGCCTGAGGACACTAACAAAACACGAGAACACCAAAACTCCCTCAGACCATCGGAACCCCAATGCTCAAATATCAGCCTAGGACACTTAAGCAAAAACTGCAGAGAGCATATTTATAAACAATGGGCACGATAGTAGACTGCAGGCTGGTTGTTCTTAACCCTTGGGCTGCACCCGTTATTACGTAACCCCTGCTGGTGTGCCAGCCGACATGTTATGATGTTAGTATATCATATAGTATATTTTCTTAGATTAAGGACCTGCCCGAAACGCTGCGCGTGCTAGTGGCTTTACAAGACTGTAATTACCATAATTGTATCCTCACATTCCTTATGTACATTCTTGTATATGCATAAATAAATAAATAAATAAATAAATATCATAAGATTCAAAACTCCCATGCATACAAGGGGTGGACATGTGCTGTGCTGGGGAAATGACTGTGCCGGTGAAGGAACAACTGAAAGTAAGTGTGTTAATAATTGACAACCCTTGAGAAGTTGACATAATGGCATTGCAAGTCTAGAATAAGGATAAACTGATAATCGTAATTGCCTAGAGCCCACCAGCAAGCAACACTCGGACAAAGGAGGAACTAGATGACAAACGAGAGGGCCTCACAATGGTCATGGGAGAGATTATAGTAAAAGCAGACAAAGATACATTACAATTGTTGGTACTGGGGGAACTTCAACTTGAAAACAATATACTGGGAGGTCTACAAAGTAAGAACAGAGGACATCTGGACAGGCAGATTACTAAACTTCATTCTGGAGACATTCATGTATCAACACGACAAGCAGACCACAAGAATGAGGGAAGGGGATGTTCTGTCAGTACTGGATCTCATATTCACCAGGAAAGAAGAGACATTTGACATCCAGTACCTCCCTCCCTCAGGGAAAGTGATCATGTCCTGTTGGAAATTAAATGTTCAATATAATCTAGAAGAGAACAGGAACATTGAAACAGTTGATAAACTATTTCATGAGAGGACACTGTGGAGAACTTAGAAAATTTGTTAATTAGACTGATTTGTTGCTAGGCAAGGAAGTAAATGCGATGTATGCTAAATTTTGTGAAATACTGTAAACACGCGATTATCGAATATTTGAATTCGAATATTCGAAAAACACCCTTATACAGTCAAAATCGTGACCGGATAAAGTTCTCAATATCCAGCCAAAATGTCCATAGGAGCCGGAAAATCAGGAGTTTGACCGGATAAAAAATCTGGGCAGGTTAACTTGCTGCCGATGTTGCACTATCCGGACAGTCAGCCGAACAAGCAGTGAATTGTCCGGATACGAAAGCCAGGCGGCAGGCCGTACCGTATTAATCCTGTACAGCTGTGGCTCAAGGTGCATGGTGGAGGGGGTAGGTGGTGTTGGGAGAGAGGGGAGCATTGGGAGGGACCACCCAGGGGAATAAGGATGTGGAGGGGCCTATACACTACAGTACAGGAATTACTATTAATTTTTAGAACAATTCATCATAGCCAAAAACAAAAGAAATACTAGTAATTATGTAATACAAATATACAAGTTTCCTAAAAACAATTTGCACAGGCTAAAGTTTCCTTAAAAATATTGAGTTTTTTCCTCCTGGCAGCCTACGTAACATGTTATAGCTGCCCCCCAAGTGGACCCATCCAGGCCTGGTAAAGCCATATGCTCCCATCCCTCGTGTTGTACCACAATGACGCGCTACTAGTGAAATATTTTTTTAAATAACTTTTTTATTTTCATAGTAACTTTGAACATTTTTGACCAAGACTTTGTCTGGTAGCAGCGTTAATCGTTCTAGAGGTGTTAAGAGGAAGATTGTCCTAAAAATTAAGGACAAGTTACGTGTTATACAACTTTGTGAAAATGACCGGTCGACTTCAAGTGTTGCCAAGGAATTTAATATAGGCATTAGTACTGTTTCTGATACAAAGAAACAAAAAGAGAAATATCTGAAATACATTTCAACCAGTGAGAGTGAAGGTGCAATCACTAGCAGAGGGTGTGGTAGAAAAACTTTGAAAATTTTGACGCATGTACAGTTGGATGAGGCTGTGTACAAGTGGTTTGCTCAGCACCGCACAACTGGCGTGACAATTCTTGGCCCAGAAATACAAAATGCTGCAAGCAGGTTTGCAGCAAGCCTTGGAATAAAGGATTTCCAAGCTAGTGAAGGATGGGTTGCAAAGTTCAAAAGGAGAGACAATATTGTGAAGAGGAAAATTGTCGATGAAAAACTGAGTGCAGATACAAGCAGTGAATCGCTGCTTGATGATATAGTTGTTAGGGCAGCGCTTCGGATTCGTAGTCCTGAGGTTCAGGGTTCGATCCCCGGTGGAGGCGGAGACAAATGGGCAAAATGTTTCTTTCACCCTGATGCCCCTGTTACCTAGCAGTAAATAGGTACTTGGGAGTTAGACAGCTGCTACGGGCTGCTTCCTGGGGGTGGAAGCCTGGTCGAGGACCGGGCTGCGGGGACACTAAGCCCCGAAATCATCTCAAGATAACCTCAAGATACTGTAGTGTAGAACCATTTAAACACAAATTAAGAACATACATTTTGTCAAATAATTTATATTCTTATCAAATTTATAATGCAGATGAAACTGGGCTATATTGGAGAAGTTTACCAGAAAAAACTCTAGCTATGAGGAGTGAGGGTTGTGTGCCAGGCCGTAGGTCAACAAGGACAGGCTGTCAGCCATGATGTGTGCGAATGCCGACGGCACAGACAGAATCACGTGTGCAATTGTTGGCAAATCAAAGAAACCAAGAGCCTTGCAACATTGCATGGACAGACTGCCAGTGAAATATTATAACTCAAAGAATGCATGGTTTACACAGGAGATCTTTCTTTCCTGGTTTCATGATGTGTTCTGCAGGAAAGTTCGTGCCTATCAAGTTAAGAAACTCAAAGTAAGGCCAAGTGAAGTTCAAGCTTTGCTGCTTCTTGATAATGCGCCTGCCCACCCCAGAATTGACACATTAACCTCACATGATGGCAAGATAACATGTATGGCACTTCCTCCTACAGCCCAGTTTCAAAGTCTCTCATCCAGCCTATGGATCCGAAGTTATGTGCCACGAAGAGGTTGTACACCAAAAAGATGCTCAACGAAGTTTTGGTGATTTTCCTCTTCCGGCAGATGTGGAACACAGTGTGGATAACAGGGCTAAAAAAAAAACATTGAGAATTTGAAGAACTATACAATCAAGGAAGCCATCTATAACTGAGCCAAGGTGTGGAGTGAAGTAAAGGAATCAACTTTGAAGAATTCCTGGAAAAAAAATCCTCACGTCTACGGTCAGCAATGAGGAGGATGAAGAAATGAATTTTGAAGGATTTACAGATGAAATCTATGGAATGTTCAGAAATGCCAGCAAAAACTTAGAAAGACAGGATGTGGTTGACTGGCTTGAGAGAGATGCCAATGACCCAGGATATGGTGTGATGAGTGAAGACGAGATTCTCCAGTCTATTACTGGTGAGGTCGACGAAGAGGATGATGAAAAAGGCAGTGAAGAACCAACACCACTGACAGCGAAATAAAGTTTACTCATGATCTATGTTGACAGATTAATTAATTTTTCATCTAACTGTGTTAATCCAGAAGTTGGAAACATGAATCAGTACCTGAGGCGAACCAAAGAGCTGATCATACAACAGGCCAATGAACACAGAAGGCAAGCTAAACTTGATTCTTATATGGTAAGAAAATCAAGCCAAGCGCCTTCAACCAGTGAGGCTTCAGCAGCTGGCAATCAAAACTAACTTTGCTTAATGAACTGTACAGTAATTTTAAGTGTTAATTTTAGTGCTGTGTTAGTATAGGTTATGTAAATTGTCAAGAATTCTTAACTTCAAGATGTGTGGTATCAATCAAGAAGACGAACAGAAAGTTTTTTCCGTCTTGTTGACATAAGCATGCTGAACTGCTACAATATGTATCTGGTGAAAACTGGACGTAAACCAAGTTTCCGTGCGTTTGCTTTTACACTTGGGACACAGTTATTAGCAAAGTTTGGTAAAGATGTTCCTGGCATACAAAGACCCATCATGAACCCAGTGTTGCTGCATGCTGCTACACCCAGGCTCGCTCACATGGAGGCCTTTCAAGCACACAGACAAACATTTGCCACCAGCTGGAAAGCGTGCAATAGGCCAACGTGATTGGTTAGTTTGTAAAACAAAAAGGAGAGATCAGAAATGTAAACTTGTGCAAACATGGTGTGAAGGCTGTGCAGTTCCATTATGTGCTGTCAACTGCTTCAACAACTATCACTCTCTCCAAGACTTCAAAATGTGCAATAATAGTGCAAAAACCTGTCAATAGTGCGTGCATGTGTGTTAATATATTAATGAACAATGTGAATACATATTATATTGGAGTAATGGAAAACATTTGTGCACGCAGTAATGGAAAACATTTGTGCACGCATGTGTATACTCAATGTATGCAACATTTATTACCATTGAACATGAAGTAACATTATATGCAACACAATTGATGAATAATATTTGTGATAAAATACGCCTAGACACTGTAAATAATGCCACGAAAATAAATTTATGGCAACTCTGGCTGCTTGAAAACCGCGCGCGATGCCTTTGGGACGCACCTTGCATAAGCGAGCATGCAATGTGACGTCATCGCTCATATTGTCGGCTCATTTACGTCATTGGTAAGTACAATTAATTTTTTTTTCTCGTGGTCATGGAACACAAATTAAATTAACAGGTTTGGAAGAAAAAAAATTTTTTTTTTTTGGTTATGCACCTGTGGGTGACAAGGGGTAAATAGCCCTTAGCAACACAAGGGTTAATAGGTCCCAATAATTAAGAAGACTTATAGAGTGGATTAGAGCGGTAAAGGATCATTGCACGCTCTCTAGGTCAGCAATTTCTCCGGGTTTGAATGAAGCTGTTATGAGTACAAGAATATTCCAGCCTAGAGAGCACTTGTGTCTTGTGGTTGGCATCTGGGTCCAAAAATGCAAAAATGAAAACTCGTTCGATTTCAATCAAACTTTTTTGACAAGTTCTATATGAAAAGTGTTTCATCTGGTCCAAGTTTCAGCATCGTAGCATAAATAGGAAGGGAGAAAAAAAATATTGAAGTAGTTGTGAAAATTATGCAAAAATGGTCAAAATCGATTATCAATCAAAAGTGTCAACTGAAATCATAGCTACAACTCTTTGCTATCACAATAGCATATATTAAACAAATATTATAATTAGTTTAATTGGAAAAAAAATTTAAGAAAAAAAAGGATTTTTTTCTTTTTTTTTTCAATTTTGTTTTCATTTTTTTTTTTTTTTTTCGATTTGCATCAAACTTACACACCTGACTGTACGTAAGCCTATCTGTAAGGATGCCAATTTTGGAGAAAATTGGTTGATGTCAACCTCAGCCACAGATTTTAGAACCTTAGACTTTATTCATTTCTGTTTTTTTTTTCAATTGACACAAACGTTTACAAAACTGATTCCTTTTTTATTCAATTTACATGAAACTTACACAGTATATGTGGAGGGCATGTCTCTACATTGTGGGGCTTTCATTTTTCTCTAAGTTCATTTATTGATTTTATAATAGCAATAAACATGCCATATTTGCAAAAAAAAATTGGGGAACTTTGAACATTTGTATTAGGAAAACTAAAGATGTTTTGGAAATTCTAAAACCCCAAATCCTTTATCATATGCTAATGTGTCAGAAAAGTGTCACAGAATAATTATATCTGAAACGTGTGTTCTGAAGTGTGGACTTGAAAATGTGTAAAAAACGTTGGAAAAAAAAAAACTCCCTTTCTATTTACGCTGCAGTACTGAAACTTGGGACAATTTAAGCACTTTTCATATACAACTAGAAAATTAATATTGGTTGAACAACTTTCATCTATAATCCTCAGATGCCCCCTTAAGAAATATCATTGGTATGGCATTCCTTGTTTGGAAGGCCCTTGTCATCCCAACCTGTTTTTTTCTTGCAGTCATGACAGCTACTTTATAGTGTTCTGTATAGGTAAGGTCTTCTGACATGATTACTCCTAGATCCTTTACATTGTTTTTTTTGTTCTATAGTGTGATTTGATTCCATTTTATATGGTTTCCGTTTTTAAATTTTGGATTTTTTCCATAGCACAGGAGCTGGAACTTATTTTCATTAAACCTCATTATCATCTGTAGCCCATTGAAAGACCCAATTTACATCTGACCTAAAGTAATGACATAATAACAGACAGACAGTATGGGTTTTTAAACAGGAAGATCCTGTGTAACAAATCTTTTTAGTTTGTATGATAGAGCCATAGAGATGTGGTTGGGTTGACTGACACTGTCAATCTGGACCTAAATAAGATTTTTGATTGAGTCCCACACAAAAGACTGTTCTGGAAATGAATATGCTGGGGGGTGACAGGGAGACATGATTGAAAAAAGTTCCTAATTGACAGATGCGGGCAGTAATCAGAGATAATGTATTTGACTGCATGAGTGTTACTAGTGGAGTACCACAGGATTCAGTTCTCGCAGCAGTAATTTTCATCGTCTACATAAACCATCTACCAGAAGGAATACAGAATTATATGAACATGTTTGAGGATGATGATAAGATACTAGGGAAGATAGGAGACGCATACTATTGTAATTCCTTTCAAATCAATCTAGATAAAATAAGTGCTTGGAGCGTCAAGTGGCAAATGGAATTCAATATGAATAAATGTCATGTTGTGGAATGTGGAATCAGAGAAAATAAACCACACACAACTTACAAATTGTGAAAAGAATTACAAAACTCTAATATAGAACGAGACCTTGGGCTGGTTTTGGATAGTAAGCTATCGCCAATGGAACATAAAGAACATTGTGAGAGGAGCATAGGCATTGCTTTCCAACTTCAAACTTGCTCTTAATTATGTATATGGATGGTGAAATACTAAAGAAACTGTTCATGACATATGAGGCCAAAATTAGAATATGCTAGTTGTATGGTGCCCAAATCTCAAGAAGCGCATAAACAAACTGGATATGGTGTAATGGCATGCTACAAAATTCCTTCCGGAACAAAAACAAGAGTTACAAGGAAAGATTGGAGGTGTTAAACATGTCAAAACTAAAAGATAGATGAAAGAGAGAAGATATGATCACCACTAACAAAAAATACTAACAAGGAATCGACCAAATTGACAAAGGAATTCCCGAAACCAGCAACTTCACGAACAAGAGGACACCGATTCAAGCTAAGGAAACAAAGGGCAAAGGGGGAGGGGGAAAGAAGGGGTGAGGAGAATAGGTGTTAAGTGTTTGGAAGGGGAGATCATTATAGTATCAGGCAGTGATGACATTTCTGGGATACTCACTCTCTCACGTTTTGCCTGCATACTACTAGGACCTGGTTGTGGTTCACCGCTTGCTTGTCTTATTAAGAATCTGTCTAAAGACACTTGTTTTTCCCTACGTTTAACACTTGTCTGTATTGAGACATCACATTGTCACACTGTGAATGATCTCTTTGTTTTTCCACTATCGTCATCCTCACATTTGTTTTCTTAGATTGAACCTTACCACTGACTTTCTTGGGACCCATGGCATATTATTTAACCCTTAAACAGCGCAGATCATACATGATTTGAGTAACTGTCACAAAACGGCGCAAATCATATATATATGACTTGTGTATTTAAAATAGTTAAAATAGTCCTACACTATAAACCTAGTAATAGTCCGGCAGGGAGCTGGTCGGCTGAGCGGACAGCACGCTGGACTGTGATCCTGTGGTCCCGGGTTCGATCCCGGGCGCCGGCGAGAAACAATGGGCAGAGTTTCTTTCACCCTATGCCCCTGTTACCTAGCAGTAAAATAGGTACCTGGGTGTTAGTCAGCTGTCACGGGCTGCTTCCTGGGGGTGGAGGTCTGGTCTAGGACCGGGCCGTGGGGACACTAAAAAGCCCCAAAATCATCGAGATAACCTCAAGATACACAATGGGCAGAGTTTCTTTCACCCTATGCCCCTGTTACCTAGCAGTAAAATAGGTACCTGGGTGTTAGTCAGTTGTCACGGGCTGCTTCCTGGGGGTGGAGGTCTGGTCTAGGACCGGGCCGTGGGGACACTAAAAAGCCCCAAAATCATCGAGATAACCTCAAGATACACACACACAGCTCACATCTGCTTCCTCAGACCACCAGTAACCATATCTTGAGGTTATCTTGAGATGATTTCGGGGCTTTTTTAGTGTCCCCGCGGCCCGGTCCTAGACCAGGCCTCCACCCCCAGGAAGCAGCCCGTGACCATCTTGAAAAAAAAATCCAGAGTCCCTCACTTTCCTTCTATAGGCCTTTGTAAGAAAATGATGACCATTGCTTGGCAACATCACCATCCAGTACCTGAATGTTTAGGGCAGTCATAGAGGAGACACTACACTTTTAGCAACAGCAAATGAGTGATTACCATGTATATATTTGAGGCAAAATGTGTGCTATATGCAGTTTTAAGATTTAGGCTTAAAATATATTTATACATGTATTATTATGAATAAGTATGTGGGTGTCTTTATATCTTTACTTGTATATCCATACATACTTATATTTTCAAAGTTTTACATAATAGACTGTAACTTTGACACACAAATACAACCTGTTAGCATGAAAAGACTAAATAAATAAATTGAGAAACAATGAAAATAAATCAACAAATTTATTCCTATGCGGCACCTCAGCTAAATATATGCCACTTCTCCAGGCCACTACAGCTAAACCACAAGAGCTACACACTTTTTATTTGAATTTTCATGCTTCCTGAAGGCTAATTAACAATGTCAAGAAAAAATAATGTTTTCAGAACAATTTTTTTCTTGAGCGCCCTGGGGATGTTTGCTATTTAACAGTTAGCGGTTTAAGGGTTAATAATTGCTTTTATGTTCAGAAAAAAATGGAAAACGACGAAATTCTTTACAAAAAATTCAAGCGCAATCGTCACTAGGCGGGAGGCACTGGTAACCTGAAGCACGCCTCACCCTTCCCACCAGGAATTACGTGCTTGGTCGACCCATATGTTTAAGTGAGTGAGTAAGCACAAACTCGCCAAGCGAGGCAAAGCTCGTAAACCGAGTCAAATATTTTGAAGAAATTGAGCTCATAAACCGAAAAATTTGCAAAGAGGGGCATAACGTAAACCAGAAAGCCTTTGACACAGTGCCACACCAGAGACTAGTGCAAAAGCTGGAGGGGCAGACAGGAGTGAAAGGGAAGGTACTTCACTGGATAAGGGAGTACCTAAGTAACAGAAGGCAGCGAGTCACTGTGGGGGGTGAGGTATCGGATTGCTGAAACGTCACCAGTGGGGTACCGCAGGGTTCAGTCCTTGGACCCATACTGTTTCTCATACAGTGGAACCTCTATTAACACTTTCGCGCTCTCGGCGCTCAAAAAAAAACAATACCCCAGATGCTTTCGGCACTCCGCGCACCTACGCGGTAAGACCGAAAAAGTGTACACTCTTTTGACTGTCCTGACAATAATTAAAGGCGCACGTATTTAAATTTGGTATCACTGTGTTCGCAATGAAATTGTCTATAAGAGCATACCTATAAAATGCCGCCCAAGCATAAGGAGTATCAACACCAAATAAAAAACTATGCAGATCACTCGCCGAGAGCGCCAAACAGCAACAAAATGTTTCCACTCTCTTAATGGTTGCGAAGCCTACAGTTGTCCTACATCGCTAATTTTGGTATCATTGGAATCTCAATAAAATTCTCTACACGGACATATGCATATGAATGTTTAATATAGGTAATTGCCCACCCGCAAGAGTGTGTGAAGTGGAGAGTAGTTAGCCGCGAGCGCACTGGCGAAAACACGGGGGAAATCATGCTTGGAAAGTTTATACGTTTCCTGACCCTACTTTTCTATGTACGTATTTCTTTTTTATACCAATGTGTTCGCAATAAAATTTTCTATAAGATGAACTGTATAACATTTGTACAATGCATGTGTAAGAGAAGCGCCAAATATAGAACCACGTTGCTCAGTATGCGTTCGCGGCAGAAACGAACGCATTGTTTTCGTTCGTTTGATGTTTGTCATGTTTATACTTGTTGAAACATTTTATAATTTGTATGACAGTGATCGCAGTAAAATTCCCTACACAGACATATACATAACACATACAAATATTTCCCACGTGTTGGATATATCAACGGCTAAAGGGAACCCACTGCCACACGACCCCCACACCCAGAGCCACACGCTCGCCACACCCCCAAACATACTTTGTGTATTTTTTTTTTACTCATAGAAGTTTATGTGATATAATATTCATTCTTGTACCAAAAAATTCGCAAATAAATTCTCTACAAAACAAAAGTATCCCCATCCATTTCGGTTAAAAAATGGAATTTATAGAAATATTTTTTCGATGGACGAGAAAAGTAGGCAGTTATGCGGAATTGTAAGAAAAAACGGCGACGAGTTATCTCTAATCTAAAGCGCGAAAGTGTTAACGAGTTTAATCCGTTCTGGCACCGAGCTCGTTACCTGGAAAACTCGTCTTAAGAAACAAATTTCCCCATTTAAAATAAAGGAAATAAATTTAATCCGTTCCACTCCCAAAAACTTCCATACTTGTATGACTTTTTTTATGTAAATATAATACTGCACATGTAAATATAAATGTTTTGTTGTAGTGTTTTAATATTTACTTTACCTTATGAAGAGTAGTTGCTGGCTTGAGGGAGACGATGGGGAGGTGGGAAGGAGGAGAGGGGTTATGGTGTGGAAGGAGAATCCACCTCTGAGTCAGGCGGACTCTCTCTTCTTGGGAATTTCACCTAAATTTCATTTCAAATGTCACACAAGGATGCGTTAGACCAGCACCAAATAAAAAACTACGTTGATTACACTCGTTGTGTCAACAATATAATGGTCTTACCACGAAGATACAATACAATGCCGTTCTCCCAAATAGGCAATGTGGTTATTAGAGAAAACGGAAATTTCATGGCAAACATGTATACACTCCCCAAGTCGATCAGATAAGAATTGGATTTTATAGAAATATTTGCTCAAATGACGCTTGAGCGCGGTGTTTGTGTGCATTCAAGAGAAAAAAGTGTCACGTTCGACATATACCTGCGAAAGTGATAACACTTTCACAAAGTGTTATCACAAAGTGATAAATAAATTAAACATTTTCACACACCGGGTTGTCACTGCTTTATCAGGGCAGCTTTTCCAAGAATGCGTTCACCTTTTCAAACATTCCAAACACTTCCCTGATCTCAGTGGAAGAGACAGCACACTCCCTTACCTCCTCATTCCCTTTCTAATGGTGTAAATTGTTGATGAGGACCTGCCATACTCCCTTGTGAGATCAGTCACACAGACACCACACTCATGCTTTGCTATAATTTCCTTCTTTAAATCCACAGTAATTGTGTCTTACTTCCTCTAGACAACACTATCTTTAGCAAGCAGCTTCTTTGGAGACATCGTGTGTTACAAATTGTAGTCGCAAAACCACTAAAAACCCAAAGAAAAGCTCAAATAAATCCAGAGGGATGCTTGTCGTGTGCGATACAACAACAACACTGGCGTCGGAGGCGTCCGAGAATTTGCGAGAACCCGGGAGATGCTGGGAAGCACCATGTGGTTTTGCTCGTTAATAGAGGCGAGCTCGTCAATAGAGACAAATTTGCTGCGAGTGGCTTGCTCGTTACTGGAAAAACTCGTTAATAGAGCCACTCGTTAATCGAGGTTCCACTGTATATGTAAATGATCTTCCAGATGGTATAGAATCATTCCTCTCATTGTTTGCTGATGATGCAAAAATTATGAGGACGTTAAGACAGAGGAAGATAGTATGAGACTACAAGATGACCTAGACAGACTGCATGAGTGGTCCAACAAATAGCTACTAAAGTTCAACCCGAGTAAATGTAAGGTAATGAAACTAAGCAGTGGAAACAGGAGGCCAGACACAGGATACAGAATGGGAGATGAAGTCCTTCATGAAATGGACAGAGAAGGATTTAGGAGTTGATATCACACCAACCCTATCTCCTGAAGCCCACATCAAATGAATAACATCTGCGGCGTATGCAAGGCTGGCTAACATCAGAACTGCCTTCAGGAACCTGTGTAAGGTATCATTAAGAACCTTGTATACCACATATGTAAGGCCAATCCTGGAGTATGCGGCCAAAAGTATGGAGCCCGTACCTTGTCAAGCACAAGGCAAAGCTTGAAAAGTTCCGAGATATGCCACTAGGCTAGTCGCAGAACTAAGAGGCATGAGTTACGAAGAAAGGCTGCAAGAAATTCACCTCACGACACTGGAAGACAGAAGAGTAAGGGGAAACATGATCACTACCTACAAAATACTCAAGAGGAATTGACAGGGTAGATAAAGATAAACTGTTTAACACGGGTGGTACGCGAACAAGGGGACACAAGTGGAAACCGAGTACCCAAATGAGCCACAGGGATGTTAGAAACAACTTTTTCAGTGTCAGTAGTTAACAGATGGAATGCATTAGGCAGTGATGTGGTGGAGACTGACTCCATACACAGTTTCAAATGTAGATATGATAGAGCCCAGTAGGCTCAGGAATCTGTACATCAGTTGATTGACAGTTGAGAGGCGGGACCAAAGAGCCAGATCTCAACCCCCGCAAGCACAATTAGGCGAGTACATGGGGCCTAGCAGCTAAATGGAAAGAGCTCGGGGGTCGTAGTCCTAAGGGCCCGGGTTAAATTCCCAGCCGAGGTGGAAACAAATAGGCAGAGTTTCTTTCATCCTGATGTACACACAAGTGTAATCATCTAGTTGTGCTTACGGATAGGATAATAATTACTTTTTTGAAGATGGTTGCAATTCTGGATAAAATTCCAGTGTAGAACAGAGAATTACTTCTAATTGCAAGCACAGAAATTTCAAATGTTTTCAAACAAATTATCCATGACACCCAGGTAGAATCAGTGTAGCCTCGGAGCCATAGCCGAGCACCCGTCTAGGCGCCACGGTCGGTCGTTGTCTTGGTGCCAGGGCAGGGCAAAGAGAAACAAACAAAACAAGGACCACAAAAGCCTGTCGATACTGATACTGAAGAATACATATGAAACTACATACGATACATATGAAACTGAAGAAAGGCAGTTAGAACAGAAAGCAATTCAGGAAATAAAGAAAAATCCAAAATATTTCTTCACATATGCGAAATCAAAAGCAAAAACCACTGCCAGTATTGGACCTATTCATACAAGTGAAGGTTCATACACGGAGGATGACAAAGAAATTAGTGAAATCCTAAAAAACCAGTATGAGGACATGTTTAGCACTCCAATAAACAACATGAAAGTGGAAGATCCAGACAATTTCTTTATGCAGGATATTCAAACCCCTATAAATATAACTGATATCAACACGAGCGCACTAAATTTTGAAAGAGAAATTGAAAACATGCCCATGCACTCGGCCCCAGGTCCAGACTCATGGAATTCAATATTTATAAAGAAATGCAAAGTGCCAGTAGCACAGGCACTCAGTATAGTGTGGAGGAAGAGCTTGGACACGGGGGAGATACCAGATGCACTTAAAGTAGCAGACATAGCGCCTCTACACAAGGGAGGGAGCAAAGCATTGGCAAAAAATTATAGACCAGTTGCACTAACATCGCACATCATAAAAGTATTTGAGAGAGTGATTAGGAGTCGGGTCACAAATTTCATGAATTTCATGGAGACCAATGACCTTCACAACCCAGGCCAACATGGATTTTGAGTGGGAAGATCGTGTCTCTCACAGCTACTTGAGCACTACGACAAAGTCACTGAGGCATTAGAAGAAAAACAGAATGCTGATGTGATATACACGGACTTCGCAAAGGCTTTCGATAAATGTGACCATGGCGTGACAGCACACAAAATGAAGTCAGTGGGAATAACCGGTAAAGTAGGACGCTGGATACTCGGTTTCCTGTCAAGCAGGACTCGGCGAGCAACGGTCAACCATATAAAATCTAGTCCAAGTGCAGTTAAAAGTTCTGTACCTAAGGGTACAGTCCTTGCACCACTACTTTTCCTTATTCTCATATCAGATATAGACAAAAATACAAGTCACAGCTTCGTATCATCCTTTGCAGATGACACAAAAATCAGCATGAAAATTATCTCGGCTGAAGACATTGAAAAACTTCAAGCTGATATTAATAAAGTTTTCGACTGGGCATCAGAAAATAACAATGTTTAACAGTGATAAATTCCAGGTACTCAAGTACGGTAAAAATGAGGACCTTAAACATAATACAGAGTACAAAACTCAAATGTACTCATAACAGGAAAACAGCATGTAAAGGATTTGGGAATAATGATGTCTGACGACCTAACGTTTAAGGAGCATAACCAAGCAAATATTGTGACAGCCAGAAAGATGATAGGATGGATTATGAGAACTTTCAAATCCAGGGACCCCATCACAATGGTTGTACTCTTCAAGTCACTTGTGTTGTCCCGTCTTGAGTACTGCTCAGTACTCACTTCCCCCTTCAGAGCAGGAGAGATTGCTGAAATAGAGGGAATACAGAGAACATATACGGCACGCATAGACGCGATAAAGCCCCTAAATTATTGGGATCGTCTCAAAGCCCTCCAAATGTACTCACTAGAAAGAAGACGAGAGAGATATCAAATAATATACACCTGGAAGATACTGGAAGGCCAAGTACCAAATCTATACAGTAAAATAACAACGTACTGGAGTGAACGATATGGAAGAAAATGCAGAATAGAACCAGTGAAGAGCAGAGCTGCCATAGGCACAATCAGAGAACACTGTATAAACATCAGAGGTCCCCGGTTGTTCAACACCCTCCCAGCAAGCATAAGAAATATTACCAGAACAACCGTGGACATTTTCAAGAGGAAACTAGATTTATTCCTCCAAGGAGTGCCGGACCAACCGGGCTGTGGTGGGTATGTGGCCCTGCGGGCTGCTCCAAGCAACAGCCTAGTGGACCAAACTCTCACAAGTCAAACCTGGCCTTGGGCCGGGCTTGGGTAGTAGAAGAACTCCCAGAACTCCATCAACCAGGTATCAACCAGGTACTATAAATGGGGAACCTGTAAACATAGGATATCAGGAAGAACAAATGGAATACGTAAATACGATCATCTCAGAAAGTGCAGAAACCTGTACCAAAAACTTATTTTTTCACCCAGAACTTTGCAAGAACTTTTTAAATAAGAAAATGTTTCAACACAATGTCCAGCTTTTCATGTAAGAGGTACAGTACTAGGCGAATAAAACCGAAAGACCGCCACGATGAAAACAACCACAACTATTTACCAGGTTGATTTTTTTAGGAATAAAAGAAGACGGCTAAAAAGTCCAGACTCTACCACCAACTCGGTCAAGTGCTAGTGAAGACACAAACACTGTGGCCTCCCTACCAGAGCCTCAGATGAACAAATAGATGTGTAATAGAGCCTCAGATATTAACACCAAGTAAAGCATCCACCACTTCCACAAACACGATGACATTTTTATTCGCCAACATCCAGGGGAATGAAAACACGCAAATCTAACAAAGTTCACTTTATAGCTGGCCTTCTACATGGGGGCAAATGCAGTGTTTGCAGCCCTAATGGAAATCCACACAAAGGACTTATGATGTTGAAATATGGATTTCGGAGCACTGTACAATCTTTTCAGATGTGACAGGAAACACCGGCTACAAGATGGGATCAGCCTGTACATCAGACACACTTATCTACACTGAGCTGCTAAACACCACAAACAATATGGTGGAAGTGCTGATAATCAAAATAAGAGATCTTAAATGTAGTTATTGTCCTTGTATATAAGTCACCGGAGGCAAATCCTCAGCAGTTTAACTCCTGGCAGGCGCTTTCCTTAATAGGCTTCAACACTGCCAGGTGCAAGAGAGAAAAAAATTGTCTTATAAGTGATAAGTGGTCATGCGTGTTCCCTGATCACGGGAAAATAAAAAAAAAAAATCGTAGGCGACATTTTGGCCGCAATAGGGCGAGGAAATCTGGCAAAATTGAGGCAATGAGAGAGTAAGCGTCCCGTGGCGGTCTATTCCACCTGAGCTGACAGGCGCGTGTTGCCCCAAAGATATTATTACCTAATTATTTCAATGTCTTCAATTTTTTTTACCTTTTTTTTTTTCCAGTAATACTATTCAATAGTGTGTAGTGTGATATATTTATATAATAAAATGTGTGAACCAACTGTACAACTAAGCTGGCATGGTGTCCAAACAACATAGTGGCCACCAATACCCCAGCCAGCAGACGATCCTACCTCACTCATCAACATTCCTCATACCTCTATGCAGTATTGTTTGTGCTGTTATTACACTATATACACATGTTATATACAAGTATCTACATGTATACTCATCTGTTACTCATTCATGTTACTCATCATAACTGTACAACTAAGCTGGTATGGTGTCCAAACAACATAGTGGCCACCAAAAACTGCATGACAAATGACACAGCAGTTAGCAGATGACAGCCTCACTCTCTCCCTCACCAAAATGGCTCCTACCAGCATACTCCTTTTACTGTTATTACACACGTTATATATAAGTACAGTATCTGCATGCTTTGTTCACCATAGCGAACACTAAGCTGGTATGGCGAGTCCGGACAATAACAGCTCGCCAAACAGTCAGCAGACAACACTACCGATGCTACCGGCTCCCTCATCTAGACGATGAGAGAGCCGATCGGCCGAGCGGACAACACGCTGGACTTGTGATCCTGTAGTCCCGGGTTCGATCCCGGGCGCCGGCGAGCAACAATGGGCAGAGTTTCTTTCACCCTATGCCCCTGTTACCTAGCAGTAAAATAGGTACCTGGGTGTTAGTCAGCTGTCACGGGCTGCTTCCTGGGGGTGGAGGCCTGGTCGAGGACCGGGCCACGGGGACACTAAAGCCCCGAAATCATCAAGATAACCATCTCAAGATAACCTACCTCCCTCTTTCACCAAGGTTACTCCTCCCACCATACTATGCACATCGATAATTATTACCACAATCCTACTATTATCAGAATCCTGGTCACTAAATCCAGTAAATGAACAATTTTCCACAATGTGAAGGTCATTGGTCTCCATGAAATTGGTTACCCGACTCCTTATCACTCTCTCGAATACTTTTATTATGTGTGACGTTAGTGCAACTGGTCTATAATTCTTTGCCAATGCTGTGTTCCCTCCCTTGTGTAGAGGAGCTATGTCTGCTACTTTAAGTAATCTGGTATCTCTCCCCTATGTCCATGACTAAATCGATACCAGTTACAAATGATACCAATTGTTGTAATCACAAGCTGAACAGTGCTGTGAGCTCATGCTGCATGTGCCAGTCTTGGTTGCTCACTCAGTCCTGAGGCCTTCACACTTAGGAATGTTGCCCATGATTTAAAAAAAAATGGCATCTGTTTACTAGAGCCTTGAGGAAGCTGATGTGAACCACGTGTAGCCACGGGACTTTTTAAATCTTGCGCGGTACTCCCAACCATTCATAGCTGTGGCGTGCGTCCTGCAATAGTTACTCACCCCGGTTATACAGTATATTTATTGCGCCCTTTAAGGATTAAACACCAACTAATGAAAATAGAACATAGAACACGGCTAGATCATCATCCTGCTTGAGGACTTCAACCTACAGCACATGACACGGCACCTGAAATGGAAGACCCTAGCTAACACAGTTATCTCAGAGAATACCGGGAAGTAGTCTAAGTGAGCAGTCACATGCAAATGATCTGCTACGGATGTACAACAGATTTGCCTTAAACCAGCAAATAGCAGAACCAACTAGAATAGAGAACACACTGGACCTTATTTTCACTAATAATGGAACAATCAGGAATTAATCAGGAATTTAGTTGATCAGGAACATAATGATTACAAATACTGTACCTGTTACTCAGATCACAAATTAATTGAAGTTCTCACAAGTATGGGGAGTAGACCTGCACCAGTTCCAAATACCAGAGGAGGAGAATTCAGCAAATTCAATTTCAATAATAAACTGATTAACTGGGAGAAAATAAACCAAGACCTCACAGATATAAGCTGGGAAGAACTAGAAAATGTAAACCTGAACTAGTGCCTGGAAAAAATAGGCTCAGTAGCACTAGAAATATGCTCAAACTACATACCCCTAAGAAAAAAAAAAAAAGAGGAAGATATGCAGATTGGAACGGGAATGGACTTCCCTCTATAGGTGAAGGTCACACCCTATAGGTCACACTATATCTCAAAATGACGAAGGCAAGGTAGAGAAATAGAAATGATTGAACTAAAGCTACAAGAATCATACAAAATCCAGGAGACACAAAGAGAGCAAAAAGCCATCAGTGAAAGAGAGAAATCTAAAATATCTTTTCTCCTATGCAAAATCAAGCTAAAAAAAAACTAAATCTAGTATCGGACACCTGCGAAAGGGAGATGAAACTTTCACAGATGACAACAAAGAAATGAGCGAAATACTGAGGAATCAGTACGACTCTGTTTTCAACAAACCACTGAACACTGAAGATTGATAACCCAAATGAATTTTTTATGGCTGTAATACTAACATCCCGCCAAACACACGACGAAACTACAACATTGGTACGACGTTTGAACAAGTTTTAACACTTAACAGGCGCTGACTGTTAGCTGTCAGGCGCCTAACAGCTGAGTGGACAGCGCTTCGGATTCGTAGACCTGAGGTTCCAGGTTCGATCCCCGGTAAAGGCAGAGATAAATGGGCAAAAATGTTTCTTTCACCCTGATGCCCCTGTTATCTAGCAGTAAATAAGAACCTGGGAGTTGGACAGCTGCTACGGGCTGCTTCCTGGAGTGTGTAACAAAAAGGAGGCCTCGTCGAGGACAGGGCCACGGGATCACCAAGTCCCGAAATCATCAAGATAACCTCAAGATAAGTTGTAACAACCAATATAGCAAGTTGTAACAACATACATCATAAAAACTTTATAACAAGATGTAACAAGCGGAAAATAGGGACAGTTATGTTGTGTTTGCAGGGATCAAAATCATATATCAGACGTCACCCTATCCCCACTGGATTTTGAAGAAGCCATAGACAGTATGCCTATGCACTCTGCACCAAGCTCTGATTCTTGGAACTCTATATTCATCAATAACTGTACAAAACCAATATTGCAGGTCCTTCACATTCTTTGGAGATAGAGCCTAGATACTGGCATTATCCCTGACATATTAAAAAACAGCAGAGAAGGCACCACTCCATAAAGGAGGAAATAAGGCAGAGGCAAAAAGTTACAAACCGATAGCACTAACATCACACATCATAAAAATCTTTAAAAGTGCTAAGTAGTAAGATAACAAAATACATGGAATCACAGCATCTCCATAATCCTGGTTAACATGGTTTCAGAACAGGGCGCTCTTGCCTATCACAGTTGCTGAACCACTATGACATGGCCTTAGATGCCATGGAAGACAAACAAAATGCTGATGTAATTTACACAGATTTTGCAGAAGCCTTCGACAAATGTCACCATGGTGTTATTGCACACAACATGCGCTCAAAAGGAATTACTGAAAAAATAGGCAGAAGGATCCTGACTGACAAAACCCAATGTGTAATACTGTAGTCAACAAAAAATCTGGACCATCAACCGTGAAAAGCTCAGTCCCCCAGGGTACTGTGCTTGCTCCAGTACTTTTCCTCATCCTCATATCAAAACATAGACAAGGAGTCAATCTATAGTACTGTATCATCCTTTGCAGATGACACTAGGATTTTTATGAAAGTAGACAACATAGAGGACACAGCAAATTTCCAATCATATGTAAATCAGGTCTTTCTATGGGCTACAGAAAATAATATGGTATTTAATGAAGATAAGTTCCAAATCCTGCGCTACGAAAATAATAAAATATAAAAACATAAACTACATACAAAGCGCAGTTAAATCATAACACACGAACAAAAAGGCAATGTAAAGGATTTGGGTGTACTCATCTCGGAAGACCTTACCTTTAAATAACAATAAAATAGCCTTCACAATTGCAAGAAAAATAACAGGTTCAATAACAAGAACCTTTCAAACTAGAGATGATATACCAATGATGATACTTTTCAAGATGCTAGTGCTCTCTCCAGAGTGGAACACAGTTGCACAGTGACAGCCCCTTTCAAAGCTGGAGAAATTGCTGACCTGGAGAGTGTTCAGAGATCCTTTACTGCTAAAATCCACTCAATAAAATATCTAAACTATTGTGACTGACTAAAATGCCTAAATCTGTATTCTGTTGAGTGCAGGCGGGTGTACAGTTACGGTGCATACAACATGTAGATACTTATACTGTATATAATGTGTGTATATAGTATAACAACACCCCAAACAGTATTGTTGGGGGAAGAAATTTTAGTACGCCTGACCTTGAATGAGTGAGGGAGGCAGCCGCCAGTTGACTATGTGCATAGCAATGTCTCTTTGTGCCTGAACTAACTATATCAGCTTAGTTGTACAGTTGTGGTGAACAAAACATGTAGATATTTAAATATAATGTATGTATATAGTGTAAAAACTGCAAAACTATTTGTTTATTGTTTTATGAAAGTAATAATTGAAGCACTAATATGAACACCATACTTTTGAGTATAGCGATGATTCACACATTTTATTATATAAATCTATCACACTACACTAAATCTATATAAACCTATCGGGCGCCTGACAGCTGGGTGGACAGAGCTTCAGATTCATAGTCGAGGTTCCAGGTTTAATCCCCGATGGAGGCGGAGACAAATGAGCAAAATGTTCCTTTCACCCTGATGCCCCTTTTACCTAGCAGTAAATAGGAACCTGGAAGTTAGACAGCTGCTACAGGCTGCTTCCTGGGGTGGAGGCCTGGTCGAGGACCGGGCCGCGGGGACACTAAAAAGCCCCGAAATCATCTCAAGATAACCTCAAGATGTAATTAGCACGACCGGGGGAGCCGGTCGGCTGAGCGGACAGCACACTGGACTTGTGATCCTGTGGTCCCGGGTTTGATCCCGGGCGCCGGCGAGAAACAATGGGCAGTTTCTTTCAACCTATGCCCCTGTTACCTAGCAGTAAAATAGGTACCTGGGTGTTAGTCAGCTGTCACGGGCTGCTTCCTGGGGGTGGAGGCCTGGTCAAAGACCGGGCCGCGGTGACACTAACAAAAAGCCCTGAAATCATCTCAAGATAACCTCAAGAAGATGTAACTTGTTCTAACAGCTGTGCTGTTAGCTCATGCTGCAAGCACCTGCCTTGGTTGCTCACTAAGAACCGAGGCCTTCACACCCAGGAATGGCGTCGTAAGATTTTTTTTAATGTGGCGTCTTTACTGGAGGCCTGAGAAAGCTGATGCGAGCCCCATGTACCCACGGGATTTTTAAATCTCATGTTGTATGTTAAATAATCCCTAGATGACTGCAAAGGTTGGTCAGATATGTGGCAGTCATCCCTGTATGACTTGCACAGTAGAAGGGTTTAAGAAATTTTCCTTCATAAATCTTTAGCAAATCCTCTATCACTAACCTGCCAAGAAAACCACCTTTTGTTATTTCTTATACTGTATATTGAAACCTATAGAAATTTCCATCTATTGTTGTGCTGTCCTTCCCTATGGCAGCAGCCATCTTTGTTGTTGATACTGTTGATCAAAATTTTTCACTCACTTTTGCATATGTATTTACTTATTTTGTAAATTCCCTACACCTTTATGTTGCCAGGGAATCCACCCATCAAACTGTTGCCTGGGCAGCCCGCCCTCCTAAGGTTTCCCTACGTCAAGAAAATGGTCAAATTAAAGTATCATCCCACCGAACACTTGACGAAACTACGACGCTGCTACAATGTTCGAACAAGGTTTAACACCTTCTAACAATTGTAATGACCAATATAGCAAGTTGTAACAACATTCTAATACATCATTAAAATGTTATAACATGCAACGATTTTATTACAAATTGTAACAAGGGAATCATAGGGACCGTGACATTGAGTGTTTACAGGGATCTCCTAACCTACCAGAAAACCCAAAACAGAAAACAGGACAGTACATCACTTTCGCGAGCCGCTTCCATTTAAAATTAAAATAGTAAGACAATTTTTGGACTTGTGTAATGCATACGATTGAAATGCGACATTCTTTGTAAGACAGGTTACCCAGGGACACCACCCATACTCTGGTAATTGTTTTTTTTCCTGGAGTTCCTGGATGTACTATGTAAGTGTAGCTCGCATTAATTTCAAAAGACTCGAGTGTTTATTTACATTGTTTGGGAAATTCATTTAGCAGTCACAAGGCTTCAGTCTCTGAACCAAGCAGTGGTTTGTATTGGTTCACTGATTTTCTGGATGCTTTTCCAGTGATTTTCTGGATGCTTTTCCAGTGGGGTGGCAGAGTGCCACCTGTTCTCTGTGAGGGTGCCAGGTCCCCTGTAGGCCAAACACAACTCTACAGCTAATGTGACCTAGTAGTAGGGAGCCATCTCAGCGAGATGGCATCAGGAAGCTATTAGGGGCTTCCCCAGAAAAGCATGAAAAATTTTAAGAGTACAGTACTGTAAATATAATAAATGGGCAAAGGAAGATTGGACACTACAAGCTTCAGTTCTATCCTACAAACCACAAACAGAAATTGGTACTCACAAGCAAAAATGTAGTCACACACACACACACACGAACACTACATAATCTCATAACAATCCTTACCTACAGCTGCATTAATAACAGTTCATAAAAAGCTTGAGGAACCTTCCAAAGGAACCAAATATTATTTAGCTATACCCAGTTAGTAGTCAGCAAAAATGGGTGAATTATTCATTGTGAATGCAATATAGTAGTATTAAAAACAATGCAAGAGTCTAATAGGATTTCTTAAACTACCTAAAACAAGTTTGCAAACATCTTTACCTACACAGAGAGTTTTGAAGCCCTTGCAGAGTCTTCTCTTTCCCATTCCCAAATGAAAGTGGGCAACATCAAACGTGGACCAACGACTGTAGCATGTAGATATCTTGGCTACAAGAACTTGTCTACTTCAATGTATAAACATTCATGTGCTCTCAATGACAACACTGCTGGCAGGACAGTATAGCTCCTCACGACTCCCCACTAACTGTCTTCATAAACAATAATAGTTTGCCATCAGTTCCTAAGCTTCCTTAAATCTTTTTTTGATGGGTACACTCCCTAAACTTCCTTAGCTAAGTCACTCTTCTGAAAGCCCAGAATAGTGTATACAGTATACATGCCCTATTTTAAAAATTAAAGAAATTGAATTATTGCCTACTCAGCATAAACCAATAACATTCCTGCACCAACTCTTCAGGAAGGCAGGCAAAGTATTGTTTGACCAATATGAATCAGGTATGAGTCTTCATTAACACCAATGTAAAGAAGGAAAACTAATTAAAAAACATATCTATTCAATAAATTGCTTTCATATTAGCTTACATTAGTTACATAAATTATATAAACTTTTAAGTCTACATACTGTAATACAGTAACTTGTTTAGTTAAACAATTGTCTAAAATTATTAATTAGAAAAGAAGTTGTAGATTTTAGAAAATGTTTTAAATGTGCAAGTGACATCTTGGGGCAAGTGTTGCCATGGCTCCAGGGACCCCAAAACAAGAACTGCTCTCACCTCCACTCATATCTGCCTACTCCTATAATACGTACAGTATGTAAGCCATTACAGTCTACAAGTTCCCCCAAAAATAAATGTTCCTCTTCATCGAGCTATGTTATCCATGTCTTATAATTTTCCTTTATTCTTTTCTGCTGGGTTTCCAGATCATCTCGCCTCTGACGCAGACAAGACAATGAGAATGAACCCTTTACAAATGTCTGAGGACTCCTCAATATTTACAAATAACTACCTGGTAGAATGTAAATGAACAGCTAGAGAAATTCTACAGAAGCTTGCTAATTCAGACCTGCAGAAAACCCAGGTAAGGTAACCCAGGTAACTTCAGGTAGCCCAAAACTGAGTAATAATGTACAGTACTGTACAGTATAGCCAAAATAGAGTCCGAGCTCATGATTAATTAATTAATAGACAGAAATCCAAATTACTGAGTGTTGCAGTTCAGTTACTGAACATGTGGTGGCTTTTGTTCATCACAAATTACATTCAAAATGCATTAAAACAAACTAATATAATACAGCATGTATTACTATAAGAAATAATAATTGGTTAAAAAAAAAAAATTACACACACACACACACCTCATCACTGAAACAAGGATTATCAAGAAACTTACATCATTATATGGAGGACCTATGGCAATTCCACGACCAAGAGATGGCTTCCTGAACCTTGCAGGAATTAACCTCACTGAGGACCAAGTCACTCTCCTAAATCTGGGCATAAACTGTCACGTTATGTCCAGACCAAGTGAGATGGCCCGGAAAGTAGAGTTGGAAATTCTGTTGGACAACATATTCGACCTCGAGACACAAAAGAAGGTCACTACCAAAGATACCTTACAAGCAGAACTTATTGCAGAAGGAGGAAAGAATCGAGGCAATTACAGAAGCACCATACTGTCCCCCGAGCTCAAAGCGGCAGCTAAAAGCCTTCGTGAGAACAAGGAGATAATTGTCAGGAGAGGTGACAAGTCGCCAATATATGTCATTCTTAAAAAAGACGAATATCTGGCGAAAATGAACATCATACTCTCTGACCAAACTAAGTTCCAAAGGGTAACGAAGGACACTACAGCCGAATTAAGAGCAAAGGTCAACAAACTGATCAAAACTGTGAACGCCAAGAAATCCGAACTCCACCTGCCAAAGATCATTGGGGAATATAAACCTGGATATGCGTATGGAAATGTCAAGACACACAAGCCTGGAAACCCACTTCGGCCAATCATTAGCCAGATACCCACACCCACGTACAGACTGGCGAGGCGACTCAACGGCCTGCTGACTCCT
>NC_091189.1:39676232-39708732 GCF_040958095.1 Procambarus clarkii
TACCACAAAAATTGCCAACTTGGACCCTTTGTTAAATCACTTCTATTGCCTGTAGGAGTGTAAAATTTGAAATACCAGGACAATGTTTGGTGTAGAATAACGTAGTGTAATCGAAAAGGCAGTATGGGTGGCCATTCAGCTATCCATCCATGCTAAAATCACTGCCAAATTTTGTCGCGAGAAATTTGGACCCCAATTTGGAGACCACTTACTTATCAACACAAGGTCTAAACGCCATGATGTTTTGCAATAATGTATAACAAGCACAATATTATGCAGTGATGCAATAGCAACTCTGTTGTATCCATATGTCCAGAGGTGGCCCCACTTGAAAGTTGCCAAAAAAAAAAAAAAAAAAATTGTGCAAAACTAGCCAACTTTCAAATCAAAATATCTCAATATGCGTCATTCCCAATTTGGTTTTGAATGACGCCATTGGATAAGAGACATTTTTCTGTACAAGAATAACTTTTATTTAGGTTGGGATCTGAATGCCTAGTTCCGCCAGAGAACTCTGAAAATGACATACCTTGGTGCTATATAGAAAAAATCAAATTATGATTCTCCATCTTCTTTGTGCACTGATCATGACTTTTTTCTGTCCATTCTTTCCAGGACACATTCCACTAAATTCTTCACCCTCAAAAAACTGTGCTACCCTTCTTGAGGTTATCTTGAGATGATTTCGGGGCTTTTTTTAGTGTCCCCGCGGCCCGGTCCTCGACCAGGCCTCCACCCCCATGAAGCAGCCCGTGACAGCTAACACCCAGGTACCTATTTTACTGCTAGGTAACAGGGGCATAGGGTGAAAGAAACTCTGCCTATTGTTTCTCACCGGCGCCTGGGATCGAACCCTGGACCACAGGATCACAAGCCCTGCGTGCTGACTTGCCCTGCATTTTCTTAGGAATTGCTAGTATTCCCTGTTCTTCTTTCAGCTTCCTAGCTTCACGAACCATGTATTCTGAAACTTTGAATTGCTCCATTGTCTTTTTGATAGACCAGCTTTGTGGCACGAGGGTTAGGATTTGTATTTTTTCTTGCTACATGGAATTTTAGCTTTATTTCTTCAGTGAGTTTGTTGAAGTCTTGGCAATTTGTGCACTGTTGGCTAGAGCTTGGTACCAACAGGTTTTGGCAATCAATATTTCCAATTGCAGCAATCGGAGACCTGCATCCGAGAGCATCCCAGACACTGCCTTAATCGACTGAGCTACGACATGGTCAAAAGGAGTTGAAACCGAAGTTCTATTGAACTTACTGGATCCTGCAGCCTGTCGTAGCTTGGATCCAGCTTGACCATGTCATAGCTCAGTCCATTAAGGCAGCATCTGGGATGTTCACGGACGCAGGTTCGAATCCTCGTCACGGCCCTTGTGGATTTGTTCATTTGATGCATCACGCAATTGTAATTTCTGTATGTAATGAAGTAAGGGCGAAGAGGGAGAACGGCCTATTGACATAGCTTGAATGCATGGGGGGAGTTGTGTAAAACCCTAGTTTGTGCCTCAGAGAGGCTGCAAGATCCAGTAAGTTCAGTAGAACTTTGGTTTCAACTCCTTTTGACCATGTCATAGCTCAGTCAATTCAGGCAGCGTCTGGGATGCTCTCGGACGCAGGTTCGAACTCTCGTCACGGCCCTTGTGGATTTGTTCACTCACTTACCTGCTTACTGTCGAATTTCTTTCTTCATGATGTGCACAACTTTTGGCCAGGCTTAATACTGACTTTCAGCATATCTAACATTTTCTCTGCAGTAGCTACTGTGATTGGTCGCAAATCTTTTCGCTTTACATGGCATTTCTTCTTGAAGGGATTGCAGCAAGTTTTTTGCAAAAATTCAAATTTTGTCAACAGCAAAGCTTCATCATGGAGGCATACTTGAGATTCTCCATCCAAGTTCAGTCCACTTCGCTTTGCTATCAGTTTTTGATCTTCTGCACTATACTGTTTTAGAAACTTCAAGCCTCTTTTAGGAGTGTAGGTTGTCAAGTGACATTCAGAAGAGCCACACTCATGGCTAGCAATAGTACATGGCAATAAACCAATGGAATCCCGATTCATGACGTATCTGCAATCGAATTCAAATAAAATTATTTAACTGAATTCAGTAATTTCAAGTGAGACCTGTAATACATTAATATTGCTTTTTATTTATTTGTGTATTTATTGCAAGTAAATACACAAATAAGTAAACAGCAATGTTTGACCTGCTGACACGATACTACAAAGATATAAGATTTATTTATTTATTTTATTTATTTGAAAATGCAGGGCAAGTCAGTTCCTGAAGAAGGGAAGGAAATGGTAGTACAGTTTTTTGAGAGTGAAGAATTTAATGGAATGTGTCCCAGAAAGAATGGAAAGAAAAAAAGTCATGATCAGTGCACAAAGAAGATGGAGAATCATAATTTGATTTTTTCGGTATCGCACCAAGGTACAGTGGCACGACTTACGATTGCCCTGACTTACGATAATTTTGAGTTACGATGCAAATTTGATCGAAAAATGCGACGACTTACGATAGTGTCATCGACTAACGATATTTGTTGGTACACATTTGGGTCGACCGAGTGTGTGGTTCCCGGTCACGCGGGCCAACCTAATTCAGTTTACTAGAGCTGCCTGCTTAAGATTCAATTGTGTTTTGTACCCTGTATTATGTTTCAGATCCTCATTTTTGCCGTACCTGAAATTTATCACTGTTAAACATCATGTTATTTTCTGCTGCCCAATCGAAAACTTTGTTGACATGGAATTAATTTCCATTCTTTCTGGATTCATACTTCACACATTTTCTTAATGAGGAAGGGACATCCTCTACTGCCTTTACTCACAACTATTTTCTTAGGTTGAACCTTACCACTGACTTTCTTGGGACCCATGGCATGATATACAATAATCAGTTTTATGTTCAAAAAGCAAAAAATTGCCACAAAAACGGAATTTCTTATAGGCGTGATCGTCACTAAGCAGGCAGCTCTAGTAAAATGAGGCAGGTCGGCCCGCGTGACCAGGAACCACACACTCGGTCGACCCAAACATATACCAACAAATATCTTTAGTCGACAACACTATCGTAAGTCGAGTCGCATTTTTCGATCAAATTTACATCGTAACTCGAAATTATTGTAAGTCGGGGCAATCGTAAGTCAAAGTGTCGCTGTATTTGTAAGTAAATATTTTGGAGGGTGGGGAACGGATTAATTTAATTACCTTTATTTCTTATGGGAAAAATCGCTTCGACTTACAATACGTCTCTGGGAACTGATTACCATCGTAAATCGAGGCCCCACTGTACATCATTTTTAGAGTCCTCTTGCTGAACTAGGAATTCAGATCGCAACCTAAATAAAAGTTACTTTTGTACAGAAAAAACTGCTCTATCCAATATTGTCATTCAAAACCAAATTGGGAATGACACACATTGAAATATTTTGCCTTGAAAGTTGGCTAGTTTTGTGCAAAAACATTTTTTGGGCCAACTTTCAAGTGGGGCACCTCTGAACATAAGGATACAACAGAGTTGCTATTGCATCACTGCATAATATTGTGCGTGTTATACATCGTTGCAAAAGATCATGGCATTTAGACCTTTTAGTGATGAGTAAGTGGTCTCCAAATTGGGGTCCAAATTTCTCACAAAAAAATTTGGCAGTGATTTTAGCATGGATTGGTAGCTGAATGGCTATCCAAACTTTATTTTTTATTACACTGCTGTATTCTGCACCAAAAGTTGTCCAGGTATGCCAAATTTCACACCTCTCTGGGCACTAGACGTGATTTGATACAGGGTCAAAGTTGGCCCTTTCTACGCATTAACGGCACGAGAGCCCATTGAACATGCACCTGTTATTTAAGCACCAAAGCAGATTGAGCTCTAATATTTTGCAAATTCATTTGGGGTCTAGTGCTATTTGGTGAATTCACATGGAATGACCCTATAGAGACCACCCCCAGTATAGACCAACCTGGTATAGACCAAGTTGGTAGAGAGACCACCCCAGTATAGACCAACCTGGTATTGACCAACCTGGTAGAGAGACCACCCCAGTATGGACCAACCTGTATACACTGGTGTATGCCCTGGTATGGACCCCCACACCACCCCTCACCTCACTAGAGGCCACGCAAGCCTCAGGAGGGCCACACACCTGGGCCACCTTACCAGTGTGGGATTTTGCATTAGCATCAAAATCCCATCCCCAGGTGGCCGCCAGCCACCCCAGACGATGCCACAACAATCGGGGCCGGGGCTTTTGGTGTGTGTTATGGTGCGTCATGTCACCCTCCTCACCCCTCCCTCACACCCTTGCCGCCTGCCCCACCTCACCCCTCACACTCCTCACACCCTCACCTACCTTATACAAGTCCCACGGGAAGACCACGATTTCGGGAGTGAAGGAGGACGGCGGGAGTACAACACAGACTGGAGGCAAACGTCCCCTTCCCGCAGGAGAGGAGCAGCGCCGTGCGCACCCCGCCCTCAACCCTCTTCAAAACTCTTATATAACTACATCTTATTAAGAAAGTACAAGATCATTATATCCTACGACTTTTAATATAAATAAGTTTTCATTTATTACACAAATATGATCAATGGAATGCACAATTACATCGTTCATAGACGGCCATTGTAACCTGGTTGTGTAATACATTAAACCTTTAATTACTCGTACTTGTAAGTTAATTACATCATCACTGATATATATAACAAGGTACAAGCACATTTTCCTACAATAAACAGCAATTATGATGCTGACCACAAGGGTAATGTTGCACACCTACCATGCATCCCCACAGTGTTAGTTGTCTTATCATGCACCCTGGCCAACCCCCGCAAGCCAGGGTGCAGGCCCAGGGCAGGCCAAGGTGCAGATCCAGGGTGCAGGCCCAGGGCAGGCCAAGGTGCAGATCCAGGGTGCAGGCCCAGGGCAGGCCAAGGTGCAGATCCAGGGTGCAGGCCAAGGTGCAGATCCAGGGTTCAGGTCCAGGGTGCAGGCCCAGGGCAGGCCAAGGTGCAGATCCAGGGTGCAGGTCCAGGGTGCAAGCCAAGGTGCAGATCCAGGGTGCAGGCCAAGGTGCAGATCCAGGGTGCAGGTCCAGGGTGCAGGCCAAGGTGCAGATCCAGGGTGCAGGCCCAGGGTGCAAGCCAAGGTGCAGATCCAGGGTGCAGGCCAAGGTGCAGATCCAGGGTGCAGGCCAAGGTGCAGAACCAGGGTGCACGTCCAGGGTGCAGGCCCAGGGTGCAGACCCAGGGCAGGCCAAGGTGCAGATCCAGGGAGCAGGTCCAGAGTGCAGGCCCAGGGCAGGCCAAGGTGCAGATCCAGGGTGCAGGCCCAGGGTGCAGGGCCAGGGCAGGCCAAGGTGCAGATCCAGGGTGCAGGCCCAGGGTGCAGGGCCAGGGTACAGGTCAGGGTGCAGGGCCAGGGTACAGGTCAGGGTGCAGGGCCAGGGTACAGGTCAGGGTGCAGGGCCAGGGTACAGGTCAGGGTGCAGGGCCAGGGTACAGGTCAGGGTGCAGGTCCAGGATGAAGGCCCAGGGTGCAGGTCCAGGGTACAGGTCAGGGTGCAGGTCCAGGGTACAGGTCAGGGTGCAGGGCCAGGGTACAGGTCAGGGTGCAGGGCCAGGGTACAGGTCAGGGTGCAGGGCCAGGGTACAGGTCAGGGTGCAGGTCCAGGATGAAGGCCCAGGGTGCAGGGCCAGGGTACAGGTCAGGGTGCAGGGCCAGGGTACAGGTCAGGGTGCAGGGCCAGGGTACAGGTCAGGGTGCAGGGCCAGGGTACAGGTCAGGGTGCAGGGCCAGGGTACAGGTCAGGGTGCAGGGCCAGGGTACAGGTCAGGGTGCAGGGCCAGGGTACAGGTCAGGGTGCAGGGCCAGGGTACAGGTCAGGGTGCAGGGCCAGGGTACAGGTCAGGGTGCAGGTCCAGGGTACAGGTCAGGGTGCAGGGCCAGGGTACAGGTCAGGGTGCAGGGCCAGGGTACAGGTCAGGGTGCAGGGCCAGGGTACAGGTCAGGGTGCAGGGCCAGGGTACAGGTCAGGGTGCAGGGCCAGGGTACAGGTCAGGGTGCAGGTCCAGGATGAAGGCCCAGGGTGTAGGTGTAATAGTAATGAAAACTGCCAATGTAATAATAACTGTTTCCTTACTTCTCTCTTTCTACCCCTCTTCACTCAATACCCCAGCTTAACACTGTTACAGTCCAGTATGACCCCTCACTCAACTGCCACGAATATAAGCTGAATATTAAATGAGGAGGGTTCAACAAGAATAGGGGTTATTAATTTATAACTAATAATTAACAACTCATTAGACATTTCCACCACCTTCCCGACCAACCATACCTGAATGTGTCTATCACCGATCCCCCAGGAAGGCAAGGAATCAGCAATCATGGAACTCCCGGGCAATAGGACCTTCAGTAATAAATCTTGGGAATTAGTTTGTTTAATTTACTTTGCTTATTTCAGTTCAAGGGCAACTTTAATATCCATAAAATGGAGGAGAACACAGGGCAATTTCTAGCACAGCAAATGAAAACCACAAACAAGAATGAACAATACAGCCTTAATCAAAGGGAACAAATAACTAAACACAAATACATTAAATTACTTTATTATTGGAACCCGTATATTTAAGTCAAAATTGAAAATATAGCCTACTCTAAATCCCTACGAGGCAATGGAATGAAATACTGAAATACATGAAATCTCAAGTGCACAATTACCTTCAATACTGCAGCTTGCCAAAGGATGTTGATTGGCTGCCCACAGGTCACCTGATCTGTACCCCAGTTGAGGCCCTAAGACACACTAATATTTTCTAAAAACGCTTACCAGCGGGACAGGCTTCCTCCACTTAGTTCCTAGGCTCAATTTAACTCTGCCTATTCCAAGCCTATGGCCAATGGATTTAAACACACCTGGGTGTTCTTGAAGCTTGGCCAATGGCATGGCCAGGCACTATCCTGGGGGACCCCGCCTCCACAGGCCTCCTTTGTTTCAACCAATCAGAACCAGGCTTGACCATAAGGGTCAATTCCTCTTGACAGAAAACTCCAGTAACTGGGACAGCACCAACGAATGTCCTGTGGGAAACGTTGGCTGGGCACCCACGTGTAATTTGAGAGCACAAGTTTATTGGCCCTGAGGTACTATTTCCAATTCGTCATTGGGAAGATGGAAGGAGAGGAGAAAACGGATTGGGGGAACAAGTGACTTCAAACTCCTTATGACCACGAGGGCTTGAGGCAGCCGTCCTTAACTTGAAGCACCGGGAGCGTTTATCTTTTCCTGAGGTGAGGCGCCAGGTTCGCCGGCTCCCGCCTTATGCTAATATCTCTTATGCTCGCGTGTTGCACTCTTCCTCTCCTCGTCCTTCCCACCTTCCTCAGACTCACAACCGTTTCCGGGCCTTGGACCCTGAAACACCAGTAGTGAAGGTAGTTATTGTTCCAATCCTATATCACCAGCATCATCATTATCCTCCCTCTTTCTCTCTGAAGACGAAAGTATAGTACCACAAGACTCTCCTTCTACATCCTCACAGGATCGGGGAGGAGGAGGTATAACTTCTCTGTACCCTTCCACTCACTCTCCTTCTCCTCCTCCACAACCACAAGCGGTACAACCTCAAGTTATAGACCGAATAGAAAATTATAATAAAGCAAATATTACACTTTCAATTTCGGTCCCCGAGACTGCAAGCTCTTCCCCGGGAATGTATTTAAAAACATTTAAAAAAATGTTTATCGATCAGATTAGAAGTCAGTTCTCCCCCCGCCATCCTTTACTGTTAATATACCCGGATATTACATTGATTGTATGCAATTTAAATGTACGTAAAGAAGAGGAAAATGGATCCCATCAATAATGACGGATTTCCGATACGTGGAGAGGCTCGAACAGTGACGTTAGAGGAAGTGGACACCCTGGTGGATTTTTGGGCTGACGAATTAGAAGGGAAGATTGCACGTTATTTAGGTGAGCGAGAGGGGTCTAATGTCGTAGTTGAATGCCTAACAGGGTTTTACATCAACTGCACTCAAATTGAACGCCCTATACACTTAATAGGTTCTCATGTAGTCTTCCCCAAAGGATTACGCGGGAACGCCTTGTTTTCAATCCAGCAGGGGAGGATGGTACCTGCTTTATGCAATGTTTTGCAGCTTACGAATGCTTGGCTAAGGGTCAGCATCTAGATAATATTCGTAAACGTTGCGGCGAAACGAGCTAAGACAGAATAACTGCCAGGTGATGTTAGTTCCCCAGTAACATTTGAGGATATTGCAAAAGTGGAAAACTCAACAAGGTCCAGATTTTCATTTATACACTTGAAAGGGACGAAAATACGAGGCGTCACTTCATTGCTCTTGCCAGGAAAGGAAGGGGGGAATATAAAGACATCACCTCTCTGTTAATGCTGGAGGGCCAACATCTGGTATTAATTAAAGACTTTAACCAGTATGTGCGCAATATGCACAACAATGGCTCGCGCATCCCTAAGCAGCACACCTTTTGCCATTCTTGTTTGATTTCACTCTCACCCCATCGTATGCAAGCCCACGAAGGTTCCTGTAAAGTACATCAAACTCTTAAATTTTATCCTCCAGAGAGGAAGATTACTTTCCGCGACTACAGTCGTGGGTAAGGACCTAGCCACCTCTGTTTTTATGATTTCGAGCGTCTGCTGGATCGCTCTAACCCTAAAGGGATGATAGAATCGCGCCATAATGCGGTAGCTTATGCCTATAGCATCATTGACAGACAGATGAATATTGTCGAGACAGATATCTATTTAGGTAAAGAAGTAGTCAATCACTTTATAAACTCACTAAAATCCTCTTGGGCTAGGATTAAGAGAGGGATAGTAACCTATGAACTTGACATGTCCCCTTAACAACAAGCTTTATTTGAGACAAAAACTTCCTGCGAGCTCTGCGATGAACCTTTTAACGGTATAGATGTGATCAAAGTCCGTCATCACGATCATACAATAAGACAGCACAATTGTAAAACGGCTTACTGCGATAGATGTAATTTACAATGTATAAATTCGTATAAGTTCCTTTACACTTTTTCACACAACGCCAGCTATGATTTAGGGGTTATCCTAAATGAGATAAAGACAGACCGGGGGATTGAAATAGATATATTAGCTAGGGACGGATTTAAATTTATGAAAGTGGATGTGAACAAGTTGCTATTTTTGGATAGTTTAGCCCTTCTCAACGGATCACTAGGAAGGATAGCCAAGAATCACATCGATAGTGGGAAACCTACCCCTTCACATTGGCTATGTTACAGGGAGTAAATAAAGATGCAATCCCTAAACTGTTAAAGGGGAAACAGTCGTTCTGCTATGATTACTTGTCCTCTATGAGTGTGTTGGATGAACCACAGCTTCCTTCGCGTGATCAGTTTTACAACACATTGAAGGATGAAGAGTTGTCAGAAAACGATTACAAGCAGGCGATAGAAATTTTCGATCTAGCTCAATGTCGCAACATTGGAGACTACCTACTTCTTTACCTCAAAGTAGATACTGGGTTGTTGGCTGATGTGTTCACTGTCTGATGAGATGCCATGCTCCCTCTCTACAAATTGGACATTTCCCACTACATTTCTCTACCATCGTTCGCTTGGGATGCATTTTTGTTTAAATCTAAAGTTGAACTCGATGTAGTGTCCGACCCGCTGTTATACGATTTACTACGACGCAATCTCCGAGGTGGGTTCACCAGTGTCACTAAACAGCACACGAGTGTAGAGAACCATCACACAGGTTTAGATCTGGGGGATGATAGTAGCTACATCATCTACCTGGACTTTAACAGCCTTTATGGGGCGTGTATGACTGAACCGCTCCCTCGAGGTGGAATCCGGAAGCTGACTCAGAATGAGTGTAAGGTTCTGTTAGAGCTCTTGTTCTGTTCTTGGAGAATATCCCCTGCGATGGAGACACTGGTTACTGGGTGTTGTGTGATACATTACAGGTTAGTCCAGAGGTGGACAGATACACTGATGAGCTGCCCCTAGTTCTTTCCCATGCTGATATTACTGAGAAACATATTTCACCCTACAGTAAGAATATTCTTAGAGATGAAAGGCGTGGGATGCCTAAAACAACACTAAATTAATCGCTTCTCATCTCCCTCAGAAAGATTACCTAGTCAGCCTTGATTCGTTAGAGTTGCTCATGCGCATCGGGTTAGAAGTAACTAAAGTTCACGACATCTACGAATTTCAGCAGAAGAGTTATCTTAAAGACTTCATTGAAACCAATGTTCGAGAACGTCCCACACCAAATGTGCGATTAAAAAAACTTTCAAACTCGTATCAAATTCTATTTATGGGAAAAGTCTCACTGATGTTTCTAAATATGGGAATAAACACTTGTTACGGCCCTCTCGGGACGCAACGGGGTCCTTACTCTGATATTAGGGGAAGATATATATATCCGTTCCCAAGCCAGTAGTGGCTATCAAGGGATGAGATCCGTGACGCAAGTAACTTAAAGGGAGTAGGGAAAGAAAGCTAAGAACTTAATATTATAATTATTACCATCACCGATTAAATATATAAAATAAATGAGTGCACAAGGGGGAGGGGTATTAACACTCGACAAGGGGATTCTTCACAATGTAGTCTTCTGCTGAAGACTCTGGATCCAGAAGCTAGGCGCTGAGTCCTCGGTGCTTTCTTCGTGGCCACACAACGAATTCTTCAAAGAAGCTGAGCCTACCCTGGCCACAGGTCAGCCAAAACACATGTCCACTGGGGGCACCGCCGTGGAGGCCGTCAACCACACGTCCAGCTGGTCTGCTGGCAGGTTCTGAGCCAACAAGGCTGGTACGGCCACTCCACGAACGATAAAAGGGGAACGCCCTAGACAGGAGCCTCGTGTGACACCACAAATCACTCTCCTCTGACAGGTCCACCATCGACATGGTCTTTTCCCTCAGACAACTGCGGGAGAAATTCAGGGAACAGAAGTGGCCACTCTTCGTAGCCTTCATAGATCTGACGAAGGCCTTCGACCTCGTCAGCAGCCAATTAATGCACAACTATATTCTACCTACTTCAAGACTCTGTACCAATATAGAAGCATCAAGAGGAAGTATGGGCCAATAGGCCCTTTGCAGTTACTTCCATTCTTCCCTCTCATTTATCCAGTTTATACCCATTGCACCGTGTTCTGTGTAGAGTTGGTCAAAAGTTTGTTCACCTCATCTAAAACTGTTGCAGCATATCACCTCACCCAAATGCGAGTATATAAGACAAGCTGTTCAATGTTAGCATTAAGTAAAACTCTGTTTAGTGTTTTCAGGTTTCAATTGTGTGTGTGTAAACTAAAGTCTTTGAAAATGTAATAAGTTATTATGAAACGCATTCAAGTGTCACGTCAGACTAAAAATAAAAATGAATTTTGGAGAATTGATTTTTCAATTACCATCGACAGTAAAAAGAAATATTGAAACAAAAGAAACAAAAGAATATTGAGAAAATTCGTGTTAGAATTATTAATCTTACTTTTTCGGTCACATTTAACAACATCTGTTTACAAGAAAGACTGTTACCAGGAGAAGTACAAAACAAGTTATCTATAGACAAACATAATTATAAAATTACAAAGAATGACAAATAGCAGGAGAGTATCATCAGGTGCAACAAACTAGCATCACGCTTATATACTACCAGTGCTCCAACACGTAGACTATGCGCGGCTGCCGCTTAATATTCGCCAGCAACCTCCTGCCTCCTCGCCGTCTGGGCCAGGCGACTACCATACTAACTCAAACAAGAAAATATTAACGTCCTCACCTTACGCTGCATCACTCGTAACATATGAGTTCATATACTCCCTCAAACGGTAGCCTGGGGCCTCGTAGCCTGGTGGATAGCGCGCAGGACTCGTAATTCTGTGGCGCGGGTTCGATTCCCGCACGAGGCAGAAACAAATGGGCAAAGTTTCTTTCACCCTGAATGCCCCTGTTACCTAGCAGTAAATAGGTACCTGGGTGTTAGTCAGCTGTCACGGGCTGCTTCCTGGGGGTGGAGGCCTGGTCGAGGACCGGGCCGCGGGGACACTAAAAAAAAAAAGCCCCGAAATCATCTCAAGATAACCTCAAGAAGTAATGGTGTCCATATAACTCTCCATATTACGTCCTGAGGCCCAGTACTATGACCATTCATCAATGGGTCCTCAAGTTAGGAACGTACTCCTGCAGCCTCTTCAATATTACTGCTGCTTCAAACAACGACGAAACACGTCCTCTAAGTACCACCATTACTCGAAGCTCCGCCATATATATGAAGTTCCTCTACATAGGCTATATCATACATGTCTAGTTCCATTACACTTGAAGTACGACTATACCATCGAAGATCGACTATACAAAAATTTCACCAGACACAAACCTCACCAGACACGAACCTGTAATTTCATTACCATACTATAATAACATATTATCCTATCAAATACAGATAATATTTATATAAGATTAAATTCCACTGCACAATGTCCTATCCTGCACGCCAACTGTACTGAGATGAGTACTTCCCCACAATGGACGAGTCCACCCAATAAATCTCTGGCTGCCGGGAGCTCCCTTCCCTTAGTCGCACACTGCACTTGCTCCCAGGAGCATACGTCGCTCCTGCTTCCATAATACCAAATTATCTTCTGTTAACTTCTTCTGTAATTTCTTCTGAGCTTCTGTTAACTTCAGGATAAATGAGTCGTTTATTATAACTTGTGTAAACTAAAATTAAATGAATGAATAAATAAAAATATAAATAAATAAATACGTTTTATTAATGCCTAATGTATATATATATATATATATATATATATATATATATATATATATATATATATATATATATATATATATATATATATAAATTATTACGGTGGTGAACTCTGCCAATGACTGACGGATGGTGGGCAGGTAATCAGGTGTTGAAGGCCTCGGGGCAGGATGCCGGCGGCGGCTTAGGTAGCCTCGGAGGCAACTTAAGTATTAAAGGATACTTTGAGACGCCTCGGTTGATTTGTGTAAAACTGACTGGTTTAATGTAAAGGAAAAAAACAATACGATGTCTGAAATATAAATTGTTGTACGGATTTATGCATGAAGGAGAGGCGTGTAAGGTACCAGGTAGAGAGGGGGAGGGATGGTTCAGATATTATGGAGACACTAAGTTAAGATTACGGTGGTGAGTTGGGGTGTGTGGTCGGAACCGGTGATGTGGGGAGGGAGGGAGGGGGAGGGGGATGACCGGGTAATGTTACAGTTTTAGTTATATAAACATACTCGTTTCTAAGTAAGAACTCTACTTAAACGAATACAGTCTAAAATATCTGTTGATGACGTTTATTCTCTGAAAGAACTCTGAAAAAATTGGAATTTCTCCCATAAGAACTCTTAACAAACTTCTAAGAAGATTTTATCTATAAATTGTCTTTGAAAAATTTCAGTCTTTAACTCCGAAAATGACTGATTTTATATAAAAAAAAATGGCCGTAGAGAAAGGGGGCATAATCTTTTTAAATTAAAAGTTGTTCAATTTGCTTATAAATTTATTTATGAAATGGTTATAGAAAGGGCTGCAACTGGTCCAAGTTTCACCATCACACCCTAAACAGAAAAGGAGAAAAAAAATACACAACGTATTATGCAACGAATTTTCAACATTTTCAAATAATCTCAGGGAACACATGTGTAAACTAAAATCCTTTCCATAACACTCAGATATTAAAATTAGCACATAAAAAAAGAATGCAGTGAGTAGTTTTATCAAAAAAGTGTTTAGTGCAATAATATAATTATTCAAAGTTACCCTTCCAAAAATATGCAATATATGATGTTTATAAATTTTTATAAAATCAACAAATGGACTTTGGACTAAAATGTCTAGTATGTACTGTAGAAGCACAAACTCTACATATAAGGAGTAATTTGCATGTAAATTGATTAATAAATGAAAGCTATGAAGTACTTTGAAGTTGTAAATTACTTTCCTGAGTAAATAAAGATCAAAGTTCGGCCACCTGTAGCTGAGCTTGACTTCGACAGATTTCGTTCATAATTGGTACCCTTGCAGATAGGCATCCATTGAGCAAGCTGTGCAAGTTTCATGCAAATCCCTTGATAACAAACGAAAAAAGAAATTGGCCAAACAAAAAAAAAAAAAAAAAATTACATATATATATATTGCACATACATATTACAATTATTACAAGAGTTTGTGCTTCTACAGCACATAGTAGACATTTTAGATGACACATGTGTTCCCTGAGATTATTTGAGAATGTTGAAGATTCGTTGCATAATACGTTGTGTATTTTTTTTCTCCTTTTCTGTTTAGGGTGTGATGGTGAAACTTGGACCAGTTGCAGCCCTTTCTATAACCATTTCATAAATAAATTTATAAGCAAATTGAACAACTTTTATTTAACCAGAGTATGCCCCCTTACCTGGAACCTCTACAGCCCAAACACGATTTTTTAAAATTAGCTGAAAACCCCTACAGTCCACAGACGATATTTGCCCATAACAAAATATCGTCTGTGGTCTAGTACTCCCTACTACACAGGTAGTAGTAGGGAGTACAGTCCACAGAGGATTTTTTTTTTCTGGGAGAAAAATCCCCTGTGGACTGTACAGTCCACAGAGGATTTTTTGTTTTTTCTGGAAATTCGTGTGTAGCATGTACAGTCCACAGAGGATTTTTTGTTTTTTCTGGAAATTCATGTGTAGCATGTACAGTCCACAGAGGATTTTTTGTTTTTTTCTGGAAATTCGTGTGTAGCATGTACAGTCCACAGAGGATTTTTTGTTTTTTTTTCTGGAAATTCGTGTGTAGCATGTACAATCCACAGACGAATTTTTGTTTTTTCTGGAAATTCGTGTGTAGCATGTCGGGGTTTTCAGGTGAATTTGGGGAGTCACAGATTTGGGATTAAGGATTTCTTATGAGTAAGTAATTTCCGAGATTTTAGAAGTATGGAATTCTTATGAGAAAAATAATTTCCGAGACTTAGAAGTTTGTTAAGGTCTTATGGGAGAAATAGCAATCTGTCGCCTCACCTGTGTTTACATTAGACGTCAGCCAGACGCGGCCTTCAGGTCACCTCGGTAATTGTATCTTATCTTCTCCATAATAATATCTGGACCGTCCCTCTCTCTCTCTCTCTCTCTCCTCCTATTTCCTTACAGCTATTTTCAGAGTTTCAAATAATCATAGAAGTTTATTTATATGTTTATGACCGAATTTGTAAAAGGACCATTTTCAGAGAATATTGTCTTAGATGTTTTGTTAAGGAAAACAGACAACTTATCCATAACATTTAGTTTTATATCCATTTACGGCTATTTCACCTGTAAAGACCAAAATTGAATAGCGATGTAGCTGTAACATCGCATTTTCTCCAAGGGAGGAATATAGGGTAAAGTCTCGGGGGATGAGCGCTAGCACCTACCATCCCCACCACCTCCTCCTCAACCTCTTCTTCTTCTTCATCATCAACATCTCCACCTCCAGCAGCATTAGCTGGGATGTCTGGATGACCGTAGGCTAATGACTGAGTGGGACTTAGAACGTAGCGTATATTTATTTATTTATTTATTTATTTATGTATTTATTTATTTATATACAAGAAGGTACATTGGGTTTGTGAGAATACATAGCATGGTATTTACAATCTTGTAAAGCCACCAGTACGCGCAGCGTTTCGGGCAGGTCCTTAATCTAAAAGATAATTTTAAGTAGGTAAATTCTACCAGAATTAATAAAATAATAACAGATACATTGCAAGAAAAAAATGAGATTAGAGAGAATAGTAAGTATATTAAAGCACATTGGTATATTAAAGCTCTGATTGATTGCATTGACAACTTGATTGGTAATTTAAACAAGATTAATAGACACCATACAGCAGATTGATAGCACATATAAGAAGACATCAATGATCACATTGGTAAAGATGTTCAGATTGGGTACATAAGAATTGGGAGATTGGGTAGCAATAGATACAGTGTAATTTTAAAGTAAAGGGTAAAAAACTATGAAGATGAAATTAGGTACTTTTTAGTTTTGTTTTTGAATGTCGCAAAAGTTGGACAGCTTTTCAATTCATTAGGGAGTGAGTTCCATAAACTGGGTCCCTGTATTTGCATAGAGTGTTTACACAGATTAAGTTTGACTCTGGCGATATCAAAGAGATATTTATTTCTGGTGTGGTGATAATGGGTCCTATTACATCTGTCCAGGGAGAGTTTCAGAGCAGGATTTGCGTTTAAGAACAGGGTTTTGTAAATGTAATTGACACAAGATAATTTATGTATTGAGATTATGTTTAGCATGTTTAGGGAGTTAAACAAGGGGGCTGAGTGTTGTCTGAAAGCAAAATTTGTTATTATTCTGATAGCAGAGTTTTGCTGGGTGATGATGGACTTGAGGTGGTTTGCATTGATTGAACCCCATGCACAGATACCATAATTAAGATAGGGATAGATTAGTGCATAATATAGAGAGATGAGAGCAGAGTTAGGTACATAATATCTGATTTTGGAGAGTATCCCAACTGTTTTAGAGACTTTCTTAGTTATGTGTTGTATGTGGGTGCTGAAGTTGAGTCTCTTGTCTAGGAATAGGCCAAGAAACTTTCCATCATTTTTATTGCTAATGTTAACATTGTCTATCTGAAGCTGAATTGCATTTGTAGATTTGCTTCCAAATAAGATGTAGTAGGTCTTTTCTATGTTAAGTGTTAGTTTGTTGGTTGACATCCATAAGTGGACTTTTTTTAGTTCATTATTAACAACATTATTTAGTGTATGTGGGTTGGGGTTAGAGTAGATGAGGGTAGTATTATCAGCAAACAAAATAGGTTTCAGAATGTTAGAGACATTAGGCAGATCATTGATGTATATAAGAAATAGGAAAGGTCCCAAGATGCTGCCCTGTGGCACTCCAACGGTTATTGGTAGAGTGGGAAAGGTTATATTATTGATGGTTACACATTGGTGTCTGTCACTAAGATCGGATTGGATATAGTCCAGTGCATGGCCTCGGATTCCATAATGATGAATTTTACGTAAGAAGTAATTGTGATTAACAATATCAAAGGCCTTTCTCAGGTCAATGAAGAGTCCAATCGGAAACTCATTTTTGTCAAGGGCTGAGTAGATTATATCAAGGAGACTAATAATTGCATCGTTGGTACTCTTTTGGGACCGGAAGCCAAACTGACAGGGCCTAAGAATGTCGAATTTTACGAGATAGGAGTAGAGCTGTTTGTAGATAATTTTTTTCAACTATTTTTGATAGTATGGGTAGGTTCGATATTGGTCTGTAGTTGTTTATGTCTGCTGGATTACCTCCTTTATGAACTGGCGTTACTCTTGCTTTTTAAGGATATCAGGGAAGGTATGACACTCAAGGGATTTGTTGAACAGCAGAGCTATAGGTGGCGCAAGGGCATGGGAGGCGCTCTTGTATACAATGGATGGGATTTCACTAATGTTCCCAGCTTTGGTTTTTAGTGAGTGTATGATGGACACAACATCTGACGGGCTGACTGGTGAGAGGAGAAGAGTTTGGATAGCTGCCTGAGAGATATGTGTTAATATGTGTCTGAGTCTGTGGGATTTTACTGGCAAGGTTAGCACCAACCGATGAAAAGAAGCCATTAAATTCATTTGCCATTTCTAAATCAGTTGACGGCGTATAGACATCCTTAGAGAGTGTTATCTGGTTATGGGAGTGTTGTTTAGTTCCTAGGATGTTAGAGATGGCATTCCATGTGCTTTTCATGTTGCCTTTTGCTTCTTTGAATCTAGTCTCATAATATGAAAGTTTTGCTTTTCTTATGATACTGGTAAGCACTGATGAGTACCTTTTAACTACTTCCTTTGTAACTAGGCCAATCCTAAATTTCTTTTCATATTCATGTCTTTTGTTGATTGATTTGATTATGCCACTTGTGAGCCACGGATTGTTTTTTCTTTTGTCAGTTACTTGTTTGGTGAGGAGGGGACAGTGAGTGTTGTAGAGGCTTAGAGTTTTGGAGAGAAAGAGGTTAGTTGATGAGTTTATATCCTATGTAGTATTGAATTCAGATTCCAAGTCTCCAAACTTGATACATTAATTTTAAGTGACTCCTTATCATCCTTAAATGCTCTCAACTCTTTAAGACATAACTATAACATGCTCGTGTCCGAAGCTAGACACAAATACAACAAAATTATTAAGGATGGTAACAGAGTCCATTTCATGTGGTCTCCATCTCATGTTGGCCTCCGAATGCATGATAGAGCTGATAAGTTAGCCAAAGAATCTGCCTTTAAAGGAGCCGTTGAGTGTAACCTTGGATTGTCAATGAGCAATCTGAGAGCAGCAGTACACCGAGAACTTCAACAAGATCTTGTAGATCTGAGGCAAAGTGAAATTGACACCAGTAATTCCATCTATCATCATACTATCATGCAAGAGGAGCCACACATCTATGGATCGTCCAATAAAATCAGCAGACTTCTAGATGTTACTACTGCTCGGCTTAGACTCGGTTACAAGTATCTCTGGGAATTCTCATTATCTGCCGATGTAGACCTGACCAAATGTAAACTGTGTCAACAAAATTATTCGCACACCCTTCGTCACTATGTGATGGAGTGCGAAAAGATACGTGAATTTAGAGACAATTCTATAACCAATGTTCCAGCGATGTGTAAATATTTCATTCAAAATGATCTGCTACCAGAAATTTTAGCCAAATATCCCCAGTTTGCTAACTGTAGGTAGTAACTAAGTGATTGTAACCTATCCACCGCTGCCCACTGGATGGGGGGCGGTGTGCAGGACAAACATATCAATTGTGACACTAGCTCTCCACATATGTCAGTTGCTTAATTTAGAACCTGTACTTGAGGTCGATCTCGAACCCATTGTTGATGTGACGACTTATATTGAATTTTGTAACTAGCTCATCAAGATTGTAACTTGCTTAGCTAAATGAATTGTGGGGTTCAGTCCCTGAGCCCATTATGTGCCTCTGTAACCCTTTCCACTACCGCCCACTAGATGGGTATGGGGTGCATAATAAATGAACTAAACTCACTAACTAAACCAGTTAGTTAGTTTGTGAAGTGCATTAGAGAGATTGCCTAAAGCTGATTCACTGTGTAGCCTGAATGAGAGTTTCTTGGTTTCTGGAGGTATTGTGTCCATGTTTGCTATGAGGAAGGTAGGATAGTGGTCAGTTGTTCTGTCATAAATTACCCCAGATGTAAGGGGAGCTGTTATATTAGTCCATAGGTGATCCAGGGTAGTGGCAGATGTTTGAGTGACTCGGGTGGGCTTGGTGATTGTGGGGATTAGCATACAGGAGTGCATGCTGTTACGGAAATAGTCAACTTGAGGGTTATTTTGAAGACCCAGGTCAATATTGAAATCACCTAATTGAAACAATTAGAAGTAGAATAAAAAACACTAGATAACCATGAAGGATACACAAGTTTGGTAGAGAAAGCAAAAAATCAGTAGAGACTTTCAAGATGAATATATAACAAAAAAAAAAAAATAGACAAATAATAATTGTAAAGCAAAATAATCTTAAAGATAATAATTTTATTTAGCTTAGTTTTAAACCTATAATTAGTATGAACTTAATTAAGAAAACAAAATGAGATCAATAATTAATTTCAATAAATGACATAAATCAGTACAATTAATTTAAAATTTAAAAAGAATAGGGTAAGATTAGATTTAAGAGTAAAATTTTACAATGATACTAAGGTAGATGCTTGCATAAGTGCTTGGAGACTTGACTGATTACTTAGGAACTTATATGAATGAGAGAACATTAGATAAATGGTAAGGCAGAGACAGCACCTTGGACAAGGTTAGAATAATAATAAATAAATAAATGTTTATGCCGGTAAGGTACATACATACAAGAGATTTTACAAAAATTGATAGATTTATAGATAGAGCTAGTACATACAATGCCTAAAGCCACTATTACGCAAAGCGTTTCGGGCAGGAAAAACATTAAAGACTAAAACTTAATACTAATTGAGTTTAAAGTATAAAATGTGTTGAGAACAAATAAAAATAAAAATAAAAAAAGGGGAGGAACATGGCTGAAAAGCAGCACAAATACAATTAGGTCGACAAACAGCGTTGTTAAAAAAATAACAGACATGGGTTGACAATATAGGGGTAAGGTAGGTTACAGGGAATTTATTAGGTAGGGCTTCGTTTTTATCTTAAACTGGTTGAGAGAGGTAAAGTCTTTAACATGATTGGGAAGGTCATTCCACGTTCTGGGTCCCTTGATTTGTAGAGCATTTCTAGTTTGATTAAGTCGTACTCGTGGAATATCAAAACAGTATTTGTTTCTGGTGTGGTGCTCATGGGTTCTGTTACAACCTTCAATTAAGTTAGGTTAGGCTCAGACACTCAAAGAGTTATTTTCAGCATTGGCATTGGTCGGGTTTATCATCGAAAGCGGACAGTCCTCGGCATGTAGAGCAACAGGTACACATCTTTCCTCCCACATTGCGTATGGATCTAGTAACAACGCCGATTGAAGTGTTTGTTTCAAGCGTGTGTTGAAAGGCCTCGTGTAAGAGTTTCTCTTGGAGGTGGTAGGGCACTTCCTTGCATTTGCACGTGTGCTCTCCATCATGAGTGGTGAAAGAGTATGTTTTAGGTCTTCGAGCGATTAATTCATTAATGATCTTAGACCCTATTTCTGACGAGCAAGCCCAGCTCCCTTTCGCGAGCTGTAGAGTAGAACAGGTGGTTGACATTAAAATTGCTAAAATCCATACAATCGAAGAGAGGAGACTTATTCAGCTCTTCAAACACATCCCGACAGTCTAGTTTTATGATGAAAGAGTCAGTGTCAGTATTTAATAGACTTGCTTTTTCCCCATACGCCGGTTTAACCACATCATACCAGAACTCATAGAGATGTCTCTTAGCAATTTGGAGTATGAATTGAAATTGAAATTGAAATTGAAATAAGTTTATTGAGGTAAAATACACACAAAGGGATGAGGTAGCTCAAGCTATTCTCACCCCATTCAGTACAACGTGTTAATATATACATAGACACACATCACAAATAAACACATTACCAAACATTCTGAGAGGTAAACATATACATTTCCTCCTTCACAAGTAGTATGGTATCAGACGTACACACAAATACTTTTATGACCGAGGTATACTGTATAGACATTTTGCAAGACACCTGCAGATAATTCAACAAAATATTACAATCTTGGTGCAAAATTCTTATATCTCTCAAGAATATCATCAACCTTTCCGTTGTGACACATCCAGGCTATTTGTTCTGGAACAGTCCTTATCTCAGTGTTTCTATATACATTAATCAACGGACAATCAAGAACATAATGGGCCAGGGTGTGAGACCTTAACATACCACATAGTTTACACTTCGTGTCATTATCATGAACATCTATCCCATATTCCCAGTAATATTTGTACCCAAGCCTGAGCCGCATGTACACAGAGTCACTCCAAGCATTTCTCCTTTTACCATAAGTGAAAAGGGTGTTTTGACTCACATACATGTAGTGTTGCATGGTTTGACTTCTCTCATACATTATCTCTCTCCTCTCCACTCCCGCCTGTGCCTGAATATTTCTGATTTTGCTTCTTATTTGTCTCATTGTGAATTCACATTCAATGTCAACTTGTGGTTTTGATGTGGCACGTTTGGCCAAGTCATCCGCCACCTCGTTGAGCACTATTCCAACATGAGATGGAATCCACATGAACTTCACACTATAACCTTTCAGCTGTATCTCAGTTATTCTTCTCTTACAGTCCTCAACTATAGACATGAAGACTGGGTTTCGACTGTTTAAGGACTCCAGTGCTCCTCGGCTATCGACAAATACAAAAACATTTTTGTCGTCATGACGTACTTCCTCCAAACACGCCAGAATGGCCTGCAGTTCAGCTTGTGTGGATGATATATAATTACTAAGCCGGAGTTCAATTCTCCTGTGCACAGTCCCAAGCTCCGTATAATCCCTTATTAGGACACCACACCCGGCCCTGCCATCCTCCGCCACCGACCCGTCGCAATATACATTTGGAGTATGTGATAGCATAGATACGTAGGAGTGCTGACTTGGAGCGACTTCTGCTTGATAGTGCAGATCACGCGATTCTTACTCAGCAACAGAGCACGCTTGAAGAATTGGTTGCGAGCGTGTTTTAGGAAAGCATGACGTTTGCTAAGTAGTGTTTATTCCCATATTTAGAAACATCAGTGAGACTTTTCCCATAAATAGAATTTGATACGAGTTTGAAAGTTTTTTTAATCGCACATTTGGTGGTGGGACGTTCTCGAACATTGGTTTCAATGAAGTCTTTAAGATAACTCTTCTGCTGAAATTCGTAGATGTCGTGAACTTTAGTTACTTCTAACCCGATGCGCATGAGCAACTCTAACGAATCAAGGCTGACTAGGTAATCTTTCTGAGGGAGATGAGAAGCGATTAATTTAGTGTTGTTTTAGGCATCCCACGCCTTTCATCTCTAAGAATATTCTTACTGTAGGGTGAAATATGTTTCTCAGTCCTGGACCCACCTTCGCAGCTGGTCCTTGGACCCACCCTCGCAGCTGGTCCCTGGACCACCCTCACAGCTGGTCCCTGGACCACCCTCGCAGCTGGTCCCTGGACCACCCTCGCAGCAGGTCCCTGGACCACCCTCGCAGCTGGTCCTTGGACCCACCCTCGCAGCTGGTCCCTGGACCACCCTCGCAGCTGGTCCCTGGACCACCCTCGCAGCTGGTCCCTGGACCACCCTCACAGCTGGTCCCTGGACCACCCTCGCAGCTGGTCCCTGGACCACCCTCACAGCTGGTCCCTGGACCACCCTCGCAGCTGGTCCTTGGACCCACCCTCGCAGCTGGTCCTTGGACCCACTCTCGCAGCTGGTCCTTGGACCCACCCTCGCAGCTGGTCCCTGGACCACCCTCACAGCTGGTCCCTGGACCACCCTCACAGCTGGTCCCTGGACCACCCTCGCAGCTGGTCCCTGGACCACCCTCGCAGCAGGTCTCTGGACCACCCTCGCAGCTGGTCCTTGGACCCACCCTCGCAGCTGGTCCTTGGACCCACCCTCGCAGCTGGTCCATGGACCACCCTCGCAGCTGGTCCCTGGACCACCCTCACAGCTGGTCCCTGGACCACCCTCGCAGCTGGTCCCTGGACCACCCTCGCAGCAGGTCCCTGGACCCACCCTCGCAGCTGGTCCCTGGACCACCCTCACAGCTGGTCCCTGGACCACCCTCGCAGCTGGTCCTTGGACCCACCCTCGCAGCAGGTCCCTGGACCACCCTCGCAGCTGGTCCTTGGACCCACCCTCGCTGCTGGTCCTTGGACCCACCCTCGCAGCTGGTCCCTGGACCACCCTCGCAGCTGGTCCCTGGACCACCCTCGCAGCAGGTCCCTGGACCCACCCTCGCAGCTGGTCCCTGGACCACCCTCACAGCTGGTCCCTGGACCACCCTTGCAGCTGGTCCCTGGACCACCCTCGCAGCTGGTCCCTGGACCACCCTCACAGCTGGTCCCTGGACCACCCTCGCAGCTGGTCCCTGGACCACCCTCGCAGCAGGTCCCTGGACCCACCCTCGCAGCTGGTCCCTGGACCCACCCTCACAGCTGGTCCCTGGACCACCCTCACAGCTGGTCCCTGGACCACCCTCGCAGCTGGTCCCTGGACCCACCCTCGCAGCTGGTGCGTGGACCCACCCTCGCAGCTGGTCCCTGGACCGACCCTCACAGCTGGTCCCTGGACCGACCCTCACAGCTGGTCCCTGGACCACCCTCACAGTTGGTCCCTGGACCACCCTCGCAGCTGGTCCCTGGACCCACCCTCGCAGCTGGTGCGTGGACCCACCCTCGCAGCTGGTCCCTGGACCGACCATCGCAGCTGGTCCTTGGACCGACCCTCACAGCTGGTGCGTGGACCGACCCTCGCAGCTGGTCCCTGGACCATCCTCGCAGCTGGTCCCTGGACCGACCCTCGCAGCTGGTCCCTGGACCGACCCTCGCAGCTGGTCCCTGGACCACCTTCGCAGCTGGTCCCTGGACCACCCTCGCAGCTGGTGCCTGGACCCACCCTAGCAGCTGGTCCCTGGACCCACCCTAGCAGCTGGTCCCTGGACCGACCCTCGCAGCTGGTCCCTGGACCCACCCTCGCAGCTGGTCCCTGGACCCACCCTAGCAGCTGGTCCCTGGACCCACCCTAGCAGCTGGTCCCTGGACCCACCCTAGCAGTAGTGTAAAGTACGACTAGAACCGCGCGCACCAGCTGCCAGCTGGCACTCCATGGAGTGCCAGCCGACAGGTGGAGCGCAGGTGTCTAGTCGCACAGGTTTTTGGGGGAATTTCCCGGAAGTTTTGGCGTGTTTCGGACGCGTGTGAGCGTGTTGTGTTTGGGTATGTGGTCATGAAAGAGGGGAGGTCATGTTGATGAGTGCCAGGTGGTGCGCGGGTGTCTAGTCACAGGGTGTAAGGGAATTTCCCGGAAGTTTGGCGCGTGGCGGACTTGAGTGGCGGGCGAGCAGGTGCGGCCCCCCCACCCCGCGCGCGGGTCTAGTCCTCGGGGGTTAAGGTAAGTGGTCAGGAAAGATTGGAGATCTTGTTGTGTGAGAGTAAGTGGTGGAGTAAGAGGAAGGAGTGAAATGAATATGTGTGTGTTTAGCAAGTGATAGAGTAAGAAAATAGAAGGAAGATGGAGGAAGGAGTAAAAGAGTTGATCGTGAGTTAGTGTGTAGATGAGAGGAGAAGGCAGCACGGTCTGTTATGTTGTTTTGGGTGTAGGTTGGATGGAGCTTCCCCTTCGTCTGGAGAGAGTGCTCTGAGCCATTACGTGGTTAGACAAACCATTAGCCCCCCCTACAGGAAGTCGCAAGTGTTGAGGGGTGAGAGAGCACTCTCCTGCAGAAGTTGGCCATTCCCTTGGGTCATTTGTCTTCAGAGTGTTGATGTTCGTCCCACGGCGACTCCCCATACACTGTGGATTTCCGGTAAGGAGGCGCGAGATACTTACGACAGACCTACACCTGTCAGCCATCAATCAATCACTCCCCACCCCTCATCCCCACCCGCCCCCCCCATACCATCAACCATTGTTCCGTGCATTCTCTTTTAGTATGTGTAAGCTATATCGCAACGTGATCAACATGGTGAGAGCAATAACGAGGGAAAAGTAAACACATTATATAAATTTATTCCGCGACGGGGTAAGCGTACTGGTCGCAGGTTGGAGCCCGACTGATCAACTTTCCAACTAGTCCGGGTATTTCTCCCCCGACACCGGAAGTGGTGGGGCGCCCATTACCATTGCGTTTCGCCAGGGTCCGCGATGGCGGGTGCCACGCGTCGCTCTGTCTCTGTCTCTGTCTCTGTCTCTGTCTCTGTTTATCTCTGTCTCTCTGTCGGTCTGTCTCTGTATGTCTGTCTCTGTCTCTGTCTCTGTCTCTCTCTCTGTCTATCTCTGTCTCTCTGACGGTCTGTCTCTGTATGTCTGTCTCTGTCTCTCTCTCTCTGTCTATCTCTGTCTCTCTGTCGGTCTATCACTGTATCTCTGTCTCTCTCTCTCTCTCTCTCTCTCTCTCTCTCTCTCTCTCTCTCTCTCTCTCTCTCTCTCTCTCTCTCTCTCTCTCTCTCTCTCTCTCTCTCTCTCTCTCTCTCTCTCTCTCTCTCTCTCTCACCCTCTCTAAAGTCCACCACACAGCACTTCACTTAGTAAATTCAGTCAAAGTCAGTAGGTTGGCGTTTACTAAAAGAGAGAAACATTTCACATCGTCACGGAGACGCGATCTATACCTACAAATTGTTCTTGTTAACTGTGATCACAACATCTGCCGGCCCAAATAAATATCATTGAAATGTATGCATGTTTATCAAGTCATAAGCTGGTCTTCAATCTTATTATTATAACAAATCATAATTTGCTGTTCTCTCTCTCTCGCTCTGCCTCTCTGTCTCTCTGTCTATCTCTCTCTCTGTCTCTCTCTCTCTCTCTCTCTCTCTCTCTCTATCTCTCTGTCTCTCAGTCTCTCTCGCTCTCTGTCTCTCTCTCTGTCTCTCTCTCTCTCTCTCGCTCTGCCTCTCTGTCTCTCTCTCTGTCTCTCTGTCTCTCTCTCTGTCTCTCTGTCTCTCTCTCTCTCTCTGTCTCTCTGTCTCTCTGTCTCTCTGTCTCTCTCTCTCTCTCTCTCTCTCTCTCTCTCTCTCTCTCTCTCTCTCTCTCTCTCTCTCTCTCTCTCTCTCTCTCTCTCTTTCTCTCTCTCTCTCTCTCTCTCTCTCTCTCTCTCCAGATCATTTAGTAGTTGGGAAAGTAACATCATTTCCTTTCTCCTGCTGCCGCTGTTCACGTATCTTTCTCCATCAAGGCTGTCTCTCTTAGGACCTAGGTCATCCAATGTAAACACCAATCGATGAGAATAAGACCGGTGAGTCGATAGTGAAATAGGTCTGGGTTAAGTCTGTTTTTCAGTTCTTGTATCACAGTCAATGTAGCGTAATGGGAAACCAGTCTTTCTACTGCCTACATAAATAGCGTTTGAAAATGTATGCAAGTCTAGACAAACTCCTATAGCCCTTACATTCTAACACAAATAAAATATTAGCACACGATTGCATCGCATTATATCATCATTAGTTAGTTAGTTAGTTTAGTTCATTTATTATGCACCCCATACCCATCTTGTGGGCGGTAGTGGAAAGGGTTACAGAGGCACATAATGGGCTCAGGGACTGAACCCCACAATTCATTTAGCTAAGCAAGTTACAATCTTGATGAGCTAGTTACAAAATTCAGTATAAGTCGTCACATCAACAATGGGTTCGAGATCGACCACAAGTACAGTTTCTAAATTAAGCAACTGACATATGTGGAGAGTTAGTGTCACAATGGATATGTTTGTCCTGCACACCGCCCCCCATCCAGTGGGCAGCGGTGGATAGGTTACAATCACTTAGTTACTACCTACAGTTAGCAAACTGGGGATATTTGGCTAAAATTTCTGGTAGCAGATCATTTTGACTGAAATATTTTTTTTTTTTTTAGATATCATCATTAAGTAACGTAGAGATCAACAGGCTGTTGTCCGAATATCATTATTGAAATGTGAACTCATTTAGCCAAACACAATATCTCCATTACATCTCTTAGCATATGAATATTATGGTATACCAGTTTTAACCCTCTATAACACAATGTAACGTAACGTAACGTACCGCAAATCAACTTTCTACAGACCAAATATCGTTTTTAAATGAAAGTATGTCATAGTCCATCTTCATTACATCTCTCACCATATAAAATATTGGCGTCTACCCCTTTTAGCCCTCTGTAACACAATGTAACGCAACGTAACGTAACGCAAATCAACTTTTGCAGACCAAAATGTCATTTTGAAACGGAAAGTGAGGGTTAGACCATCTCCATTACATCTCTACCATATAATTAATTGGTGACTACCCCTTTTAGCCCTCTGTAACACAATGTAACTCACCGTAACGTATCGCAAATCAACTTTTTGCAGTCCAAAATGTCATTTTTAAATGAAAGTATGACTTAGCACATCTCTTACCATATAATATTGTCCTCTACCAGTTTTAGCCCTCTAACACAATGTAACGTAACGCAAATCAACTTTTACAGCCCAAAATGACATTTTTAAATAAAGTAGGACTTACTCCATCTCCATTACATCTCCTTCCATAAGAATATTACAGTCTACAAGTTTTAGCCCTCTGTAACACAATGTAACGTAACGGGGAAAATCATCTTTGTCGGATGAGCAAATAACATTATTGAAAATGACATCCGTGTTTAGCCATTACATCCAAACACACAAGAAAAATATTACCGTTTTTCTTGAGAAACTTATATGTGGAGATCATATCTCCAGAGTCCACACAATAAGCCACACATCACACATCTTCTGTTTTCAAATCGCAGCTCGCATCTAATTTAATGTTATTTTTTTTTTTTGCAGAAACTATGTTTTTGAGATTATGCTCAATGTCGGCAATTACTATTCGTATCATCAATCTCCTTTCAGTCAACAAAATTCACATTTCATATCGCGTGTGTAGATTAGAGAGAGAAGGCAAACATAGCGTGCAGCTAGTCAAAACTTATCATAACAGATATGATTTCACAGAGTTTTTCAACCTTTGCCAGTTTTTTTTTTCATTGTTATCTCTTCACTCGTGCTAAGTGAGTCAGACAAAAATGTGACATTTCATTTCATTATTAGCCATGCAATATGCTATTAGCTAGGTAGTCAAAACATATAACAAGCGTTATTTCACAGGAATTTTTTCTAGCAAATATGCTTCCTTTAAGCAGTTCAACACATCAAACACCAGCAGTCTGCGAAATTCCCTTTAGACAATAATCATCCTTTACAGTATTTCTTGACTAGAATAGCACTCCAAAACATAAGTGGTCATTTTTATTCTCACTGTCGCACTATAGTCAATAATTTGTTTCGCAGAGTGGCAAGTTATGCATAGTGACGAGATTTCATGGTGTGCATAGTTTAAGAGAGTTCACACTGTATTAATTACGGTCATGGATATATTATGTTATGTTTATGAAGACCATCTCTTCTTATTTTTTTATCATTTTCACGCCCCACAGCTTTACAGTCTTCTCATATTCTTTTTCAAATAAAGTTTGCTTACTGTTTTCCAGTAGATCGGCCTCACATTACATATATTAATCAATTTTCAAATTCAGTTCAGTTTCTTTTCAATATCGCAGCTTTGTTGCCCCCACAGCCCGTATCTAGTTCAAGACCTCTTATTATCAATGTCATTAATACGGTTATCATCAACCACGTATTGGATGTCTCTGTCATTCAGTCATCAACGTAGTATGTGTTTAATGAACGTGAGAATCACTTCATGTGCACTCATTTTAGTTTAGTTTAAAGTTTTACATCTTGAATTAATATCGCTATTGGATAGCTCAGACATTCAGTTAACATCTCAGTAAGTGAAAATCTTTTCATGTGAGCTCATTTTTAGTTTAGGATAAGGTTTTTCCATCGTGAAATGCTATTATCAGTAACCAGGTATTGGATGACACTACCATTCAGTTTACATCTCAGTAACTGTTTACTGAACATTGTTATCCATCCACGCAACCTCATTTTTAGTTTTAAGTTTCTACATCGCAAAAATAAAATATTACTATCACCAGCCGTGTATCGGATAGCTCAACCATTCAGTTAACATCTCAGTAAGTGAAAATCTTTTCATGTGAGCTCATTTTTAGTTTAGGATAAGGTTTTCCATCGTGAAATGCTATTATCACTAGCCAGGTATTGGGTGGGTGGACCATCCAGTTTACATCTCAGTAACAGTTTACTGAACATAGATATCCCTCCATGGGACCTCATTTTTAGTTTAAGTTTCTCCATCGTAAATAAAAATAAAATATTACTATCACAATCCTTGTATTGGCCTGCTCCGGCATTCAGTTTACATCTCAGTAAGTGTTTACTGAATGCAAAATCGCTACATGTGTGGTCATAAGGTTTTCTCATCGTGAAATGCTATTATCAGTAACCAGGTATTGGATGACACTACCATTCAGTTTACATCTCAGTAACTGTTTACTGATCATTGTTATCCATCCATGCAACCTTATTTTTTTAGTTTTAAGCTTCTACATCGTAAAAAATAAAATATTACTATCACCAGCCATGTATCGGTAGCTCAACCATTCAGTTTACAGCTCAGTAACTGTTTACTGAACATAGACATCCCTCCTTGCGAGCTCATTTTTTAGTTTAAAGTTTCTCCATCGTAAAAAATAAAATATTACTATCACAAACCATGTATTGGGTGGCTCAACCATCCAGTTTACATCTCAGTAATAGTTTACTGAACATAGATATCCCTCCATGTGACCTCATTTTTAGTTTAAAGTTTCTCCATCCTAAATAAAAAATAAAATATTACTATCACAAACTTTGTATTGACCAGCTCCGGCATTCAGTTTACAACTCAGTAAGTGTTTACTGAATGCAAAATCGCTACATGTGTGGTCATTTAGTTTAAAGTTTCTCAATCTTAAAATATTACTATCAACATCAACCATGCATTGGCCGGCTTAGTCTTTCAGTTCACATCTCAGTAAGTGTTTACTGAATGCAAAATCGCTACATGTGTGGTCATTTAGTTTAAAGTTTCTCAATCTTTAAATATTACTATCATCAACCATGCATTGCCTGGCTAGTCTTTCAGTTTACATCTCAGTGAGTGTTAACTGAATGTGGAAATTATCACGTGTTAGCATTTAGTTTAGTTTCAAGTTTCAATTAAATACTAACATCATCCCCGTATTGGGCTGTCGGCATTCAGTTACCCACTCGGAGAGTGTTTACTGAACGTCGAAATCATTTCCTGTAGACACATTTTTTACTTGAACCCGTCTCCACTCCAAACCAGACAGGACCGGCGGTCCTGTCTGGTTTGGAGTGGAGACGGGTTCAAGTAAAAAATGTGTCTACAGGAAATGATTTCGACGTTCAGTAAACACTCTCCGAGTGGGTAACTGAATGCCGACAGCCCAATACGGGGATGATGTTAGTATTTAATTGAAACTTGAAACTAAACTAAATGCTAACACGTGATAATTTCCACATTCAGTTAACACTCACTGAGATGTAAACTGAAAGACTAGCCAGGCAATGCATGGTTGATGATAGTAATATTTAAAGATTGAGAAACTTTAAACTAAATGACCACACATGTAGCGATTTTGCATTCAGTAAACACTTACTGAGATGTGAACTGAAAGACTAAGCCGGCCAATGCATGGTTGATGTTGATAGTAATATTTTAAGATTGAGAAACTTTAAACTAAATGACCACACATGTAGCGATTTTGCATTCAGTAAACACTTACTGAGTTGTAAACTGAATGCCGGAGCTGGTCAATACAAAGTTTGTGATAGTAATATTTTATTTTTTATTTAGGATGGAGAAACTTTAAACTAAAAATGAGGTCACATGGAGGGATATCTATGTTCAGTAAACTATTACTGAGATGTAAACTGGATGGTTGACCCACCCAATACATGGTTTGTGATAGTAATATTTTATTTTTTACGATGGAGAAACTTTAAACTAAAAAATGAGCTCGCAAGGAGGGATGTCTATGTTCAGTAAACAGTTACTGAGCTGTAAACTGAATGGTTGAGCTACCGATACATGGCTGGTGATAGTAATATTTTATTTTTTACGATGTAGAAGCTTAAAACTAAAAAAATAAGGTTGCATGGATGGATAACAATGATCAGTAAACAGTTACTGAGATGTAAACTGAATGGTAGTGTCATCCAATACCTGGTTACTGATAATAGCATTTCACGATGAGAAAACCTTATGACCACACATGTAGCGATTTTGCATTCAGTAAACACTTACTGAGATGTAAACTGAATGCCGGAGCAGGCCAATACAAGGATTGTGATAGTAATATTTTATTTTTATTTACGATGGAGAAACTTAAACTAAAAATGAGGTCCCATGGAGGGATATCTATGTTCAGTAAACTGTTACTGAGATGTAAACTGGATGGTCCACCCACCCAATACCTGGCTAGTGATAATAGCATTTCACGATGGAAAACCTTATCCTAAACTAAAAATGAGCTCACATGAAAAGATTTTCACTTACTGAGATGTTAACTGAATGGTTGAGCTATCCGATACACGGCTGGTGATAGTAATATTTTATTTTTGCGATGTAGAAACTTAAAACTAAAAATGAGGTTGCGTGGATGGATAACAATGTTCAGTAAACAGTTACTGAGATGTAAACTGAATGGTAGTGTCATCCAATACCTGGTTACTGATAATAGCATTTCACGATGGAAAAACCTTATCCTAAACTAAAAATGAGCTCACATGAAAAGATTTTCACTTACTGAGATGTTAACTGAATGTCTGAGCTATCCAATAGCGATATTAATTCAAGATGTAAAACTTTAAACTAAACTAAAATGAGTGCACATGAAGTGATTCTCACGTTCATTAAACACATACTACGTTGATGACTGAATGACAGAGACATCCAATACGTGGTTGATGATAACCGTATTAATGACATTGATAATAAGAGGTCTTGAACTAGATACGGGCTGTGGGGGCAACAAAGCTGCGATATTGAAAAGAAACTGAACTGAATTTGAAAATTGATTAATATATGTAATGTGAGGCCGATCTACTGGAAAACAGTAAGCAAACTTTATTTGAAAAAGAATATGAGAAGACTGTAAAGCTGTGGGGCGTGAAAATGATAAAAAAATAAGAAGAGATGGTCTTCATAAACATAACATAATATATCCATGACCGTAATTAATACAGTGTGAACTCTCTTAAACTATGCACACCATGAAATCTCGTCACTAT